>NC_140084.1:3682752-3889827 GCF_964194135.1 Talpa europaea | reverse complement strand
TATTGAACTAACCCCTCCAGGGTGCTGAGCAGAGGTGGGTACAGGGGAAGGGTGATGAACAGACCATTTCAGCACAAGAAAATATTCGGAAAAGCTTTTATCACGTTGTGACCAGAGAGCAATCACCAGTGAGAATGTAAGACTGGAGCATGTGAGATGAGGTCTCCCACCCCCAGGTCAAAGGAGCAGGGAATGAAGACAAGAAGCAAACTGCCTTCCAAGAAGCTGTGTTTATCAAATTCCCCAACATAATCTCAGAGAAGAATCCCAATTCCATTTGCTAAGTTGCAAACGAGGGGCCTCCCTGGTGGCCTAGGGGTTAAGTGTCAGTGCTATCACCGCTGTGGCCTGAGTTTGGTCCCTGGCCAGGGAGCTGACCCACAGGGCACAGCAGACCTCTCCTGACTTGCCCGCTGCTCCCCTCAGCAGTGCATTTTGTCGATCTGCCTGTTCTGCTCCCCACTCTGTCTCTGGTGAGTCCTCTCACCCCCTGCACCTCTGGCCTACACCCCCAGTTCTCCTATGCATAAATAAATACATAAATCTTTTTTAAAAAAGTTGAGACTATTAAAAAAAATCTATAAAAAAAGTTGCAAACTATTCCAAAGAATAACATACGTGCAAGTTTACTCAGCAGTGACAAAAGGTTGGGAACAACCTAAGGGACCATCTCAGCAGGCTAGTTAAGTAAACCATGGAACACCCGCACAGCACAACGGATACAAGAAAATCATTTGTTAGAAATGAGAACACCCTGTGCACTGACTTAAAATGATTTCAAATGAGAAAACCAAGGTCCAGAATAACGAATGTGTGACCACGGGGAAAGAACACAAAGCAAGAACACATGCACAGAAGTGTATTTTCTAGCACACATGAAATCCCTCTGGAAAGTACAAACCACACTGAATTTTTGGCTTCTACTAAAAAGGACACTGTGATATGATAACCAGGGGACACGACGCAGTGGGGGGGACCCCTTGTTCTGGATCCTTTTGAATTTTGAACTAAACTAATGTCTTTCTTACTCGAATAACTATGAACATGTTAAAGAGAAACGAAATTGTATTAAATGAGTTTAAAAATTGAATTAATTAAAATTAAATAAAATTAATTAAACCCTTCGTAATCTAAGGTGTAAAAAAAACGAGAGTTCCTTTAATATTCTTGACCCATTTCTGGAATTTTTTTTTTCCAAATAGATAGATCAATTAAAACAACAACAACAACAGAAAAACCCCCTCTGCTCTGGGGGAGTAAGTTGGTGCCTCCAGCTAGAGGTTGTCCAGGCGGCAGATAATCTGATTGCTTCAGAGGTATATTTTTATTGGACTGAGAGCTGAGGCAGGGGGAAATCCTTTCTTTGCTGCCACCATGAAATAGGTTTCCAGCACTGACAATGATGCCCTTGCTGGCTGTGAGGTCAAAATCAGACACCACCTTCTGTCTGAAAGTGGCCCATCGCCCCTCACCCCCCACCGTCTGTGTTGGTTAAATACATGGGAAAAAGAAAACATCCCAATAGCCATTTCCTCCAGGCTTTGACAACATGCAGATAAAATGCCAAACATGTATGGAAAGACTTAAATGTAGTCAGAGCTGAGGTTTGGGAAAAACTCTCAGTTAACCCCTGGAAAGAGGGGCAACCCCTCCAGGACTCAGAGCAAAGAAGGTATTTCCTCTGTGTGGGCTCAGCAGGAGTCAGCTTGCAGGGGGGCAGGTTACATGGAAAAAGGAAGTGTACTTTGGCGAGAAGGGAGGAACAGGGAGGAGGTAGCAATGGATTGGTTTTCCGTCCTGATGCTACCTTGACATCGTTCCTTGACCTTTTTTTAAAAGATTTATTTTTGCGTAAAAGAACTGGGGTGTAGGCCAGAGGTGTGTGTGTGGGGGGGGGTGAGCAGCTTCACCAGAGACAGAGTGGGGAGCAGAACAGCAGGATCTACTGAAATCCACTGCTGAGGGGAGCAGCAGGCGAGACAGGAGAGGTCTGCTGCGCCATGTGGGTCAGCTCCTTGGCTGGGGATCGAACTCAGGATGCAGTGGTGACAGTGCTGAGACTTAATCCCTAGGTCACCAGGGAGGCCCTGACCTTGACTTTTTAAAGACTAAGTAGCATCCAGGGGAGGAAATGCAGTGAATCATCAGAATTACCTCGCCTACTTCCTGGGCTGCAGTGAAGACTAAAGATAAAAATGGATACAAAACATTTTTAAACCTAGAAGATGCTAAGAAAAAAAACTTAGGTTACTAAATACAAGATAAAATACCCCTCGATGGTAATTATGAAGATTTGGGGGAGGGGCAAATGTAATCTTTAGGTTCAGACCTATCAGGACTTTCTAGTCTGACTCTTCAACGGCAACAGGACCTACCGCAGGTCTGGCCTCCATGCCTCAGTTTCCTCACTGCAAAATGGGATTAATACTCCTGGCTTCAAGTGGCTGTCAGAAATCAGTGAGGTAACCTGTGTAAAATGCTGCGTGCAGGGCCTCCCTGGTGGCGCAAGGGGTTAAGTCTCAGCACTGTGAAGATATTGGCAGCCACTGCAGCATCAGTTGGATCCCCGGCCAGGGAGTTGATCCACAGGGCGCAGCAGACCTCTCCTATCACCCAGCTACTCCCCTCAGCAGTGGATTTTAGCAGATCTGCCTGTTCTGCTCCCCACTCTGTCTCTGGTGAATCCTCTCACCCCCTGCACCTCTGGCGTCTGTAACCCAAATTCTTGTATGCATACACAAATGAATCTTTAAAAAAATAAATAAAACACTGCACACAGAGACACAGAGAGCTCACAAGCATGGGGTCCCTTTCCAGGAACTCTGGGTAATGAATATGGTCTTGGTCAGTCGAGGGACACTTCATTCTTTGATTTTTTTCATTCATCAAACTCTATCTGCTCAATTTTTTCTGCAAAACTGTTCTAAAAAACAAAGCCTACCGATCAGAAAGTATTTTTTGAGACCTCAGAGTGATTTGAATTGTAAGTCTGCCACTTTCTAGTTGGATGACCTGGGGAATTTATGTTAACGACCGGGTATTTCATTTTTTGTCATCTCTAAGTACTATGTCAATTTGCAATTATCATTAAATAATAATAATAACTATTATACAGTGGGGAACAGGGCAGCTTGAACGGAGCACTCTGAAGTCACCTACCATTATCTTAAATGCAGAGAAATTTAGGCCCAACGAGTAGTTACATGACACCACGGAGGCCACACAACATGTTAGTGAGAGAGGCCAAGGAGGACCAGACGGGACCAGTGTTGGGGGGTGGGGATTCCAGATCACAAGCCACTGTTTCACCACTGCCCTGTGCAATGCCCTTGCAGACTGAGAGACGAAGAGCTCCAGGAGTCCCACGAAGGATTCCACGATATTGAATATTGAATATCCCAAACCTGAGTGTGTTTACAAGTGTGATATTGATTCCTCAATATTCAATAGGAACTGGCCAATCACCCTGCTCACTCCCCACATGCTGTCTTTCTGGGCCTCATTCCTTAGGATGCTGACCTTGCCTGGTGCCCACAGGATCCTCCTGCCAATTTTAGGTGTGGTGTTCACGGAGGAGACAGGATCCCCACCCAGAACAAAGTTTGGGTCCCCTGGAGACCAAAGGTACAGGGGCAGATCCAGGTGTGGTGGGACCTGAAGAGTCTGCAATCCTAGGAGCTCTTTGGAAAGGTTTCGTGAATTAAAAATTAGATTACACGTCTTGGACGGGAAGCAGCAAGTGAAGGGTCCTAAGTTTACATTTAATTAGCCTCCTGGTAAATCCAGCTCTGTTGCTATTTCCTAATTGCCTTCCTTCCTCCTGCCGCCCTCCCTCCCACCCATCTCTCCTGCACCTGCCTGCCACCGAGCGCCCGCTGTGCACCAGGCCGTAGGTGTGTAAATTTATATTCTGATTATGAGATTGGACTTAACGCAGATGTGCAGATTTTTATCCAAAGGATGATACGAGCACAGCCTTTCTTGATCTCAAGAAATAAAACGATGTTTAACTACCCCTCGGGCTCAGCTAACCTTCAGGTGGTGTGGGCCACAGACCAGAATCCTCTACTTACACTTATAAACACACCCAGGCTTGGGACATTCAATAAAATAATCCACTCAGGGGCCTCCCTGGTGGCACAGGGGTTAAAGTCTCAGCACTATCACCAGCCGCTGTACCACGAGTTTGATCCCCGGCCAGCGAGCTACCCACATGGCACAGCAGACCTCTCCTGTCTCACCCACTGCTCCCCTCAGCAGTGGATTTCAGTGGATCTGCCTGTTCTGCTCCCCACTCTGTCTCTGGGAAATCCTCTCACCCCTGCACCTCTGGCCTGCACCCCAGCTCTTGTATGCATAAATAAATAAAATAAAACAAAAAAGAATCTGCTCAGATGGGAAGGGGAGGCGGGTAAACAATCTAGAAGAAAGATAGCACACAGCTATGCAGCATTATATATGGTTACCGTCCTAGACACACACATGCCCAACTCTCACGCCACCTGATGTGCTGTGGCTGCAGTGAAACCCCCATGTGTCAGTGAAGACTGAGGCTTCAGCCACTGGCCAAGGCCACGGGGCTACTTAACTGGTAAAACCAGCCAGTGACGAAGGACTCCAGGCTCAGAGCCGCTCTGTCTTAACAGGAGCTGTGATCTCAGTTCACATGGCTTTGGGAGGCTTGGCACCGGAGCAGGCGGCTTAACACTCCATTCTGAGCACTTCTCTCCTGACTTCCCCCCCACAACACCCCCCCACCCCCACCCTCCACCCCTCCAGAGGACACAAAGCCTGCGCTGGCGGCAGCTGCACAGGGGACCCACAGACGAAATAAGCAGAGGCCATTTTGTGGGTGATCTGGGGAGGGAACTTGGTTCCTGTGGAGGGCGAGGGGCGTTTTCTGGCTGGATCATGCGATGAGTCAGCGAGGCTCAGCCCGCGATGTGCAGTTTCTCACCTCTCCCTGGCCGTGGGCAGACATCACCCAGCCCTGGGGCCGGGATTGCATCTGTCCTTCAGGCCCGCCCGGGCAGCCGGGGCCTGGCACGGGGCCACGGCCCGGCAGGTGGGGAGGAAGCCACCGAGCGGCTGGAGCTTTCCCAGCTGACTCAACTCACCACCCCGCGGCTGCCCGCCCAGCCTCCTCCTCCGAACTTTCCATTTTCAGGCCTGTCCAGTCTTCCTTCCCCTTCTCAGAGGAGGGGCACCCCCTCCCACGGCCGGGGTGCCTGTCTGCTGCCCGGGGCTGCCAGCCGCCCCGGCACGGCGCCCGCGGCCTGGCGGGCCCTCTCGGGACAGTTAGCCGAGGCTGTCACGCAGAGGCGGAATGTAGGTCAAGGTGCTCTCAGAGGGCCCCGGGGAGGAGCACCTGACCGGGAGGTGGTGACTCAGCAGGAAGGGAAGGGGTGGGAGCCGGAATCTCCGGCCCCACGGGGCCTGGAGGAGGAGGTCAAGTTGTCTCTGTCTGGCTGACGGTCAGGGGAGGAGGAAGAAGCTGCTGGAGGCCGCAGGAAGGATACAGTGACCTCTGGTGACCTTTCTGAAGTGGAATCCAGATCCACTCCAGGCGGGGCTGCAGCGGCTGAGGCCGCTCCCGGGTCACAGGACCTCACGAGCTGCGTCCCCCGCCCGAGTGGGCAACCGGGTGCCCAGGACGCTCATCACCCCACACTCCCTCAACCCAGCCCCCCCTAGAAGAAGCCAGCCCCCCCCCCCACTGTCACACAAAAGCGGCTGTCCCTGGCAGCGGCAATTCAGCTTTCCCCCCAATTAATTTTGAATATGAAAATTACGAACCCTTTCTATTTTACATCTCCGCACACAGGGGCCTCCTTTCAAGGCTGCGGTGACGGCTGCAGTTGCTGGAACAGCAGCTGCTCTGTCTGAGCCTCACTTCCTCTGGCTCCAGCTGCAGGTTCCTCCAGGCCAAGCAGGGAGTTTCCTCATTCTCAGGCCTTTGGGCTTCACTTGCCAGTCACCGTCACCTCCCACCCCCCCAGCTGCTCACCACCCTTGTGGGTCCCGTTTCTGGGACTCCCTGGTTCCATGAGTCAGAGCCAGGCTGGAGACAGACAGCAGGCTTCCTTTATTAAATCAGCCTCCTGCCCTGCACACCACAGAGGGAAGCTATAATTACTCGCCTGGCCCAGCTCTGAGAACTGAGCCACAGACGCTTGACTGGGAGGGACGGTGCCTGATGCCTGCGTTTATCTAGTGCACCCCAGTTTGGAAGTAATAACAGCCAGGGGTCCGGGCCTGTTATAGGCATGTCACATGTGTTGTCTCCATGTAATGGAGCTCACTGAACCTGCCTGCAGATTGCTAGAAATATTGCTATATTAAAGCTGCCAGGAGTTTTTCCTTTTTTCTTTTTTTTTTTTTAAATGCTTCCTGCCTCATTGCCAGTCTTATCTGGGGCTGCTTATGGTTGATGTTGGTTTTTAAGAGAGAAAGGAAAGACAGCAAGACATTGTTTTGGATCTTCAGGGCTGTGCTGTGTTTTAGGCAGAGTGACACAAACCCCTCAGGCTCCCCAGACTTGTAGAAAGGTTTGAAACCTGAAAACACTACTGGCACCAAAAATAAAAAAAAAAATAACGCCACGAAATCAAAATAATGGAGTTGGTCTTCTATGGCCGTTCAGTCAGTATTCACTGGCCCACTCGCTCATTCCCTGATTCAGTCATTCGCTCAGTTATCCATTCATTCTGGAAGCAAATGTTGATTCCAATCAGTCAACAAATAGATTTTGAGCAACTTATTTGTGCCAGGCACGGTTCTAGGCATGAGGGAGACATAAGCTAAACCAATTAAACACACAGACAGAAATAAGACCAATATTCCCGTACTTGTGGGCAAATAACAGATACATTGATAAATGAATTCTAAGATAGTTAGAGATAGTAAGTGAGATGGTAAGAGAAAAAACAGAGTGGAGTTCGGGGAATTGTTGATCGAGGAGGAATTCATAAACATTTCCTGACCTTTGGGAATAATGCGCAGGTTAGATCTATCCCGGGGAGCTCTCAAGTTTACATAATGGTCGCTGAGAAAAGATAATCAATCCTAAATTGAATGAGTTACATTTACTACAGCAAAATCATAAAAATCTATTTTTTTTAAAAAAAGATTTATTTATTTATGCATACAAGAAAGAGCTGGGGTACAGGCCAGAGGTGTGGGGGGGGGTGAGAGGATTCGCCAGAGACAGAGTGGGGAGCAGAACAGGCAGACTGACAAAATACACTGCTGAGGGGAGCAGCGGGCGCGGCAGGAGAGGTCTGCTGCGCCATGTGGGTCAGCTCCCTGGCTGGGGATGGAACTCGTGCTGTAGTGACTGGAGACAGCTTGATAATGCTGAGACTTAACCCCTCGTACCACCAGGGAGGTCCAAATTATAAAAATCTCTTATGCTTCATTCAGAACCCAAATGTGGGTGCATGTTAAATAGACCTAATGGGAGATAAAAAAGAAATGTGTGACAGTGTCTGGTGGTTCTGTAACAGGGTGGTCCCCAGGAAAGGGGGAGGTTCCCTGCCCCACCCAAGGGAGGGTGGAGCTGAGCAGCAAGAGGAGAAGCTGCAGAAGAGACTGAGGAAGGAAGCAGGATGGAGCCAGAAGGAGACCTGGAGGAGGCGCATGGAGCCTAGAGACACGTGAAGAAACTGCGCTTGTCTTTTGGTCGTGGACTGGGTGACACAGATATGGGTGAGACCCGTAGGGAGGTGACAATGGCAGCTTTTATCTTGATGTTGATTTTGCTCTTTTCCTTCCGGGCTTGTCTGGTAGTTTCTGGCCCTTTGCTGTGGGTCCCCACTGGAAGATGCTTTAGACTTGGGGCAGGCTTTGGGGCCTTGCTCTGGGCCAATCCCATTTGGATGGACTTTTACCCACGAGGGGACGGGTCACTTTGGGTGCTTCATTTAGAAACTAGACTCTTTGCCTTTCCTGTATTGTTTCCTAGTTGTATTAAAGTTCCTTCCCATTAAAGTCTCCTATGTTTTGTGTGGATGCGGCGGATGGCAGAACCCATTTAGAATAGGCAGGTTTGCGGGGTTTGGGCTGCCCCTCTCCCTGTCCTATAACAGTTCTGGTCAGGGCACATCATTCAAGGGTTAACGGACGTCTATCACATAGGGGCTAAGCCTTGGGTCTGATGCCAGAGCTCAGATCTCGGGCCCATCATTTGTGGGATTCTGGGAAAGAAACTTAATTTCGGTTTCCCATCTTTTACACACGGGGAATGCAGCCCCTAGCTTTATAGGGCTTCTGGAATGATTAAATGAGCTCATACAACTAAAGTTAGGTGCTCAATACATGTTACCTTTTACTACTGTTGTTATGATAGTGATGAAAATGATGAAGGAGCAGACACTGCATTAGGTATTAGGGAACTAGAGTTGAACAAGACTATGACATGGTCCCAACTGGGGGGAAGTGCAAGTATAAGTGCTTCATTACATGCCTGTGGTCACCTCCGGGGGTCACCCCCACTGAACCACTGACCTTGGTAAACCCTGCTCGGACAGTCAAAGAAAATGGATAGCCTGCAGTGAAAACCATTCAATAACCTGTTTGCTGGGAAAAATTAGGGAGTCTGGGCCTCCCTGATGGCGCAAGGGGTTAAGTCTCAGTATTACGAAGCTATTGGCAGCCACTGCAGCATGAGTTCGATCCCCAGCCAGGGAGCTACCCACATGGCAAGCAGACCTCTCCTGTCTCCCCACTGCTCCCCTCAGCAGTGTGTTTCAGTCAGTCTGCCTGTTCTGCTCCCCACTCTGTCTCTGGTGAGTCCTGCACCTCTGGTCTGCACCCCAGTTCTTGCATGCATAAATAAATAAATCTTAAAAAAAAAGAAAAGAAAAAAAAATCAGCTCTTGGAATTGGCCTGAGTACACCTTGGAGGGGTGCAGGTGTGTCAAGAAACAGGGTGCCCCAAGGACCCTGCAGAAGGGCGGGGAGCTGTGCATGACTATGAAGACAGGCAGAGCTGACCCTGGAGGGGGGGACCCTGCATCTGTCAGGTGCTGCTCGGCAGGTTCAGAATGGTCACGTGGCCAGAGGGCAGGGCTGGGCTGTCACTGTGAGAGGCTGGGGAAGGGTCCACGAGTCTTGTTCAGGCTGCGGGTGTCTCTGCACAGTGACTGGCCCTCTGCCCTTTCTGGGGGGCCTTTGCTAGGTCTGTTCCTGCCACTTCCTCCAGGTCAGACTTTTCCTTCCTGTGTGTGCGGTTCTCAGACTGGACGGGCCCTGCCCTGCCAGACTCTGACTCAGGGGATTCTGGGTGTATGCAGAGAACCCCTTTCCAGCAGGGAGTTCCGGGCTACCAGGAGAAGGTGAGGCTTGGCCACCAAGCCCACAATCCCAGTCACCCTCTCTCCCGCTCTGGGGGGAGACTTGGGGACGTGCTGCCAGACAGCTGGGCTCCCTGGGGTGTAGGCCACACCAAGCAGTTTTTGATTGAAAAAAAGAAAATAAAAACCTCTGAGGCCCCAAAGTTGGCGCCAGGCAGAGGCACACTGGTTAGAGCCCCCTGATTGACCTCATGGACAGAGCTAAGTGGGCCAGTCCTGCCTGTCCTTTGTGCTCCTGTTTTTGGGGTTCTGATGCTGTTCCCCCATGCCCATGTCCCAGAACAATCATCAGCGCTTATTATGAGACAGCACAGAGCGAGAGTCAGAGAGACCCCAGATCAAGTCACAACCGGTCTGTTTCTAGCTGTCCCAGTTGCTTTATTCTCTAAACCTCAGCTTCCTGTCTACACAGCCGGGATGGTCGGGGTTGCCTCTGCCTGAGTTAAAGGCGCCAGTGAGGACCACCTGACACACGCAGAGCCAAGTGCTAATCAAGCAGAAAGGGGACGTTTGCACGAGCCTACAAGCCCTCCCCTTGCTGTTGTACTCCCAGGATCAGGGACAGGGGCTGGACATAGTAGGTGCTCAGTAAACACACCTCTTGGGCGAAAGAGATAATGATGATGGGGATAATAATTACCCACATGAACTGCCTCCTGACTACGCGCCCGGCAGAGGGCTTGGGGCCCCAAGTGGACAGCCCATCATACCTGAGCCTGTCCAATGAAGGCGTGGCGGGTGGGTCCGTGTGATGCGGGGGAGGGAGTGCTTCTGCAAGGGCACTGGCGAGGCTGTCACCCAAGTGACTGGAGAGGGAGGCTCGCCTCCCAAAGTGGGGCACTGGCAGCTCCGTGCCCTAGACACCACCGTGGGAACGCCTGGATTTTGACATCTTTTTCACTCTTTGAGACTCCAAGACGGCCGCGGGTTAAGTCAGGCCGTTTTGGTCAACGAGGCCCTGCTACATGATGGGGTCCTGACAGGCTGATCCCAGAGCCTCGGGGTGCAGTGGGCCTCCCCATGTAGGGATGTAACCCCACAATGAAATCGCCCTATGATGCACTTCTTGAACCACAGCCCAGCACTTAAGGGGAGCAGGACTGGATGAAAGGGCAGATAGTTCTGGCAAATGGTTAAAGCTCAGTTTCTACCCAGGGAATAATCTGGCTTGTCTGTCTCCGAGTGCAGGCAGCAGGTCTCCTTTGCAGGGATGGGAATCGCGGGATGGTGCCGGGTGAGTGGGGGTACACATTCACGGCCCAGGGGGGTTGCTAGGAAAGGGCTGAGGAAGCCCCCAAGACGAATGCTGCTTTGTTGAGAACTGGCCTTGGACTACAGGAGGGTGAGAGGGGGCCGGGGTCCCCAGTCACCCTCTGGGGGGGGCTATTACCGAGCAGCTGAAGGGCCCTAGAATGAAAAGGGCTATTTGACAAAAAGGCGGCCTCGGAGATGAGGAGCAGGACTGGGGAGCCATCAAGGGTGGGGGGCTTATTCTCCTACCTGAATTTTTTATGATACGTGTAGTCACATGCGACGTGTGCAGTTAAAAATATATTTAAATAAATGAAAAACCACATGCAGGCGGGGGTGGGGGAAGGTCGAGAAAAGGTCACGGCTGGACTCTCCAAAGCCACACAGCTTACAAGGCTGCACCCCGTGCCAGGCTGAGCTCTCCAGGGCTCAGCTGATTTACTGGAGCCGGCGGCGGCCCCCAGCCTTCCAGGGCCCGGCCGCCAAGGAGCCTGCCTGCAGCTGGGGGCGGGGGGTTGGGGGGCGCTGCCTCTGCCTTGGCAGCAGCTCCCAGCTCCAGCCTCCTCATGAGAGCCTCATTATGCATTTTGGTCACATGCCCTGTGCATTTTAATGAATGAGGCAGGGGACAGACGCAATTTGAAAGAGGAATCGCAGCTCTGCTGGGTGAAGGCTTCTCCAGGGATGCTCTCCCGGCCTGGAGAGTCCCAGGAAAGGAAGGAGGGAGATTTCCATTTTGAAAAGAGAAAGGCGCGCCTGCAGAGGGAAGGTCGCAGGCGCAGAAGGAAAGAGGCCGGGAGGTCAGAAGGGATGGGAGATGAAAGAACGGCAGAGAAGAAGCAGGGAGCAGAGGCAGAGGAAGGAGACACGCGAGAGCAGGCGCAGGCAGCGAGGGAGGCGGGGTGGAGGGTGGAGGCAGGACGGAAAAGAACAGCCTAGAGTCTGGGGAACGGGGCCAGGACAGATGCTGCCTCCGCCAGACTCTCCCCTGCTCCTTTCCCCTCCATAATTTACTCCATTTAGTGCGTTTTCTGCGCCAGGCCCCACACAAGCACAGGAGTGCACAGACGGGCGGCCCAGAGCTGTCCCACCGGAGGCTGCGCGAGAACCACGCAGCGTGATGCCCTCGGAGCTGCTCTGCCGGGTCTGATCTGGGGGCCCGGGGTGCTCACGGGGAGCTGGGGCGTCCCCGCTGACGGTCAGAGGGCCCTTCCCTGGGGCACGCATGCCTGAGCGTCCTCGCACAGCTAGGACCTCGCTCAGACCTGGCAACACGCTCGCGAGGCAGATCCTGTTACTGGCACATTCTTTACCGATGAGGAAACTGAAGGGAGAGCAGCTCGCCCAAGGTCACCCAGGGATCTGAACTCAGACCCATCTGACTCCGGCGCTCTTGGCAACCCGGGGCCTGCTGTCAGCCAGCCCTGGCCGGGGAGGCTGGGGAAGGCTTTTCCCCTCCCAGGCTTCCTTCCAAGAACACTCTGAACCCCCAGGAGGAAGAGGTTGGTGTGAATCCAGCTCGCAGTCTGCGCCAACCGGCCTGGGAGCGGATCTGCAGGCTCGCTCGGCGGGGCTGTGTGTGAGTCCCGAGCCCAGGGGCAGCGGGAGAGGAAGGAAGCCGGGCCTGGCGGTGGTCAGCCGGGGCGGCGTGCCTGTTCCCAGCCTCCACGCCACAAAACACAGGCCAGCAGACGCTTGGCAAATGGGTGTGTGGGCGGGAGCCTGGAGCCCTCCCCTCCCCGGGCAGGCAGGCAGTGTCACCGAATTACTCAACAGGGCCACCTCGGCTTTGAACTTTGAGCCAGACTCTGCTGGAGCAGGGCATGGGGTGGGGGTGAAGAGGATGTCTGCCCCCTGCCCCCCAGTGGGAGAGCACAGCCTGGGAAGGAGCCAAGGGCTGCGGAGCCAGCACACACCCACATTCCCATGGATTTGCACAGCTGGGCGAAGGAGCTCTGCACAAACAGCAGGGCCGGGCTTCGCGCGCTGGCTGGAGAGAGAGTGAGGCCACCTGCCGTGAACTTGGACGTGCGGAGGGGCAGGCAGCTTTTACTGAGCGATTACTGTGTGCCAGGCCTGCGCCGTGCATCAGCTCTGGTGCTCACCGCCGCCTGGCAAGGGAGCCGCTGTTATGATGCCCGCTTTGCCCCAGAACACACGGATGCGCGCAGAGCGCAGCAGCCCACCCAGGGCACATGTGTTCCCGCTTCTGGTTTCCACGAGGAGGGATTTTCCCTGACGCACTCTCGCTGCCCCTGGCCAGGGAGGAACTTATCTGATTGGAAAACTTGGGAAGCCTCCCCAGGGAGGGTCAGGGGCTCCCTCCTCCTTCCGGGCTCCGTGGTTGGGAAGCCAAGGCTGTCCTCCCGCTCCGGGCCGGCCTCCAGGCTAGCCTGAGTGGTGGTGGAGGGGGTACTTTGGCGCTCAGCCATTCCTTTGTCTTTTTAGTCAATGCCTTGAGAACCTGGATGCAGAAGAGGGGAGCTGTTTTTTGGAAAGGTCTTTGGAGATTCCCAACAACACCGGGCAGGATTTTGAGAGGTTGGGCCAAACTAGCCCCTTCTAGGCCAGGGGATTCTGCTCTCGCTCTCGCTCTCCATCCTGGCAAAGGACACCCATTCTCGGTCCGGGACCCGTTTCCCCTGGGAGAGAAGTTAGTCCTGCAACTCACGCTGCCTCTCCATCCCACTCTCCCTTTTTTTTTTTTTTTTTGACTGGGATGTTTTTCCTAGGCTGAGGGAAGGGAAACGAAGTCCTGTCCCCTTCCTGGCATGAGGGAATCAGCCATGAGCTGTCCTGGGTGGCGGCTGGCCTCGTCCCTGTTCCTCCCCGCGCCCCTTGCCAGGGCGTCAACAACGGGTACCTGAGCCACCCAGACACCGCCAGTCTAGACGGCTTACTCAGCCTCACCCAGGCCGCTGACCCAGACCCTGAGTCCGGCCTGGCCGGCGCCATCCCCGTGTATCTCCGTTTCCAGCTCCAGCGGGTCTGCCAGGGGCCTGGGAGCCAGGGTGTCCCTGAGACTCTGGTCAAGTCCGTGTCTCCTGGTGTCTCCTGGAAGGCTCCCGCCCCTGCGTTGGCTTCCTCGCTTGTAAAACAACCCATGCACCCCCCTGCGCCTCACGCCTGCCCCGAGACAGAGGGGAGAAGAGAGCTCTGTGGGCTCCGGTGATGCCCCAGAGGCCTCCGCGAACGCACGGCCAGCGTCTCTGCTCTGTCGCCACGACTCTTCCACCTCCACTTGGCTGAGCACCCCCCAAGCTCGGCCGCGAGGTCCTTCTGCAGAACCGCTGCTTCGCCGACCCGCCTGGCCCACGGGGATCCAGCCGCCACCAAGCAAACAAGTGCCCCTCGCTCCCCTTCAGGGGCCACTTCAGGGGGTCGGGGGCCTAGCCTGGGCCAACGGGACTGCTGCTGTGGCTCGGGGAGGTTCTCTCTGGGGAACGGCCAGGTGGCTGAAACGAATGTGGTCCTCTTGTCAGAATGAACCCCACAGTAAAGTCAAAACACTAAAGAGGGAGCCAAGAAGGAAGGGAAATCCAGCCCTAACTTTAACACAGGGACTCCCAACCCGGCCACGTCACCCCCGGGCTTTTCAGCATTAGGTGGCCCCCAGATTCCTTTTTTGCCTCCAAGGCATCTTGGATCGACTTTTCTGCCCTTTGCTGAGAAAAGACTCGGAGCAGATACAACATCACCTCATGGAATGTGTCACGACTGTGAGGTAAGTACTGCAGCCCCCACTCGACAGGGAAGAAAGCAAAGAGGAGGCCCAGGGGAGCTGCGTGACGTGGGTGTGCAGCCCCTGAAGCAGGGCTTGAACCAGGTGGAGCTGGCACCGAGTCCAGGCCGCACGGACTGGAGGACGGCGTCTCACACGCACAGCCCCGTCGCGTGCTCCGCCAGCAGAGGAGCATCTGTAGGGGCGGAGAACCCCGATTCTCCCGCAGCCGCTGGGGAACACAGTTCACTGGGGCTCGCTGGCCCCGGGTACCCTCTTCCTGGAAGGAACACACCAAGAGGAGGAGGGTGCCCTCCAGGCCTGCAGGACTGATGCTCGGTGGCAGGGGCCTGGCGGGTTGAAACGACCCTCTCTGCCCCACCTCCTTCCAGGGAGAGACGCTGCAGCACCCCCTCTTAGTTCCTCTCTTTTCTCTCAAGATAGTGGAGCCAGTTCCAACCACTATGGAGAGCTGTGTGGAGATTTCTGCACCTACTAAACATAGAGCTTCCATAGGATCCAGCAATTCCACTCCTAGGTATTTACCCAAAGGACACAGAAACATCAATTCCAAAGAGCACCTGCACCCCTATGTGTATAGCAGCACTGTTTACAATAGCTAAGCTTTGGAAACAGCCCAAATGCCCAAAAATAGGTGACTGGATCAAGAAGATGTGGGACATAGACACTATGGAATATTACTCAGCATTCAAAAAAGATAAACACATGCAATTTGCAGCAACATGGATGGCGCTGGAAGGGATCATGCTCAGCGAAATAAGCCAGAAAGAAAAAGAAAAATACCGGATGGTCTCACTCATAGCAGGAATCTAGAAAACTTAAATAAGGGACCAGGAAAATGAACAACTATAAGAAAGTGAAAATCAAAATCAACAAAAACTATGAACCAGAGACACTCTATGGGGGTGGGGGGCGGAGAGGGGAGGGCTTGGGGTCAAAATAAGGGGGTTGCAATTGTATGGGGAATATAAAAATAAAATTTATTTTAAAAAATTAAAAAAAAAAAAAGATACTGGAGCCAGTACAATGCACCTGGAGCGCCGGTCTCCAAGGCTCACACCTGAGCTGTGACCCAGCACGCTGGTGTCCTGGGAATGACTGTGAGGGTGGAGGGCCGGCCCCAGGGCCGCGCCTGGGAGGGGAGAGGCCGAAAGGGCCTTGTGAGGACTGGGCGCGTCTCAGTCAGTTGCGGGGCAAAGACAGCCACTAAGCCTGATAAAGGGCTTAAACCACTTGATCCCCGGGTTCGCTTCAAGACGCAGGGAGGGGGACGGCGGGGTGACAGGAGACGGGCGAGGGGTAGGTCAGGCTGACGCCGGGTTGTGGCCGCGCTGGGCGGCCTCAGTCTGTCCACCTGGCTTCACCCCGTGTTTGAAATGCCCCCCAACCGTTTCACACAGCGTGACGCGTAACTGACGAACCAACCAACCCGATATGTTCTTGACCAAGGCCTTCCCACATCTCCTGGGTGCGCCTCGCAGACGCCTCTCCCCCATGTCAAAGTCACCCTGGCGCTCAGGGGCGCTGTCAGCAGCGTCGCGGGGACTGGAGAGCTGAGGTGGGCCTCGCGGCTCCTGCATGCCCAGCTCGGTCTGCAGCAGAGGGTGGCACAGCGGGGCGCAGCCCCTGTCGGTGGCGGGGCCAGGCAGGGGCAGGCGGCGGGCGGGCAGTTCTGTCCACCTCAGAGTCTTGTCTGGCAGCCGCCCGGCCTGCGCTGCCTGGTCCTGGCCGGGCCGGGCCGCCGGGGAGGCCCTGACCGCATGTGTTCCCGGGGAGGTCAGACGTCGCTGGGGCTCCCGCAGCAGGCCCGGCCCTTGGGCGGGCATCCCGAGCGCTGCCGCCTGCACATCTGGGTCTGATCAAGGCGCCCACGTGGGCCTCCCTCCCCGTCCCGGGAACGGTTTCCGCACGTCCCCTTGAAGCTGCGTGCGTGTGGCGGCCTCTCCTCTCTCCTTTCTTCCCAAACATATGGATTCCCAGCTCCTATTTCAAACCCAAATGCTGCTCTGCTATAAACTCCCCAAAGCTCTCAATTTCCTTTTTCCATTGCTCACTCTTTCCTGAAGTGCTCGAGAGCCTCTCCCAGCTCGCTTCCAGGCGCCTCGCTCGTGAGAGGGGCCGAGGAAACGGTGATTTCAGGGATCAGGTGCAGCGAGGCCTGGTTCCGTCCTCAGAGGACACACCTCGGTAACTGGGAGATCAAAGCCCACCAGGTACCAGGGGTGCATCAGAGGAAAGTCCCGACGCCCCCAGCACGGGCCGCGGGGGGCCTGGTGGGCTGCCGCCTGCTCCTCCAGCTGGCTGAAATTTCCTCTTTGAAAGTCACTAATGGAATAGAAAAAAGAACAGCCGCGGGCGTGATTCCCGGAAGGCTGCTGCTGAGGGGGGGGGGGGTGTGATGGGGACGGGGGGCAGGTCCTCGCCTGCTCCCTCACCTCCTCCTGTTTCTTCTTGACAAAGGCAACTGATCCCTGACAAGCAGAAGGGCCCCGGCTCTCGCTCCTAAATACCGGACACTTGGCACCAAAGGGAGGAACTGGGGACCCAGACAGGTTAGAGCCTTCAGGTGGCCGCAGGGGCCTAGCAGGTGACATGGGTGCCTGGAGGAGCAGTGGTGGGGGAGGAGCAGCAGGGAGGAGCAGCAGGGAGGAGCAGTGGGGAGGAGCAGCAGGGAAGAGCTGGGGGAGGAGCAGCAGGGAGGAGCTGGGGGAGGAGCAGCAGGGAAGAGCTGGGGGAGGAGCAGCAGGGAGGAGCCGGGGGAGGAGCAGCAGGGAGGAGCCGGGGGAGGAGCAGCAGGGAGGAGCAGTGGGGAGGAGCAGCGGGGAGGAGCAGCAGGGAGGAGCTGGGGGAGGAGCAGCAGGGAGGAGCAGTGGGGAGGAGCTGGGGGAGGAGCAGTGGGGAGGAGCAGTGGGGAGGAGCAGCGGGGAGGAGCAGTGGGGAGGAGCAGCAGGGAAGAGCCGGGGGAGGAGCAGCAGGGAGGAGCTGGGGGAGGAGCAGCAGGGAGGAGCAGTGGGGAGGAGCAGCAGGGAAGAGCCGGGGGAGGAGCTGGGGGAGGAGCAGCAGGGAGGAGCAGTGGGGAGGAGCAGTGGGGAGGAGCAGTGGGGAGGATCGATGGGGAGGAGGGCAGCAGCCACCCACCTCTGGCTGGTTATTCTGGAAGAATGTGAGCCCTGCGCTGCCAGACCCCGTTCCCCAAGAAGCGGAGACCTGGATTTCCCATGGAGCTGATTTCCATGGAAAAGAATGCAAAGGTCGACGCGAAGAGCCAACCAAAACCTGCGAGCAGCCCCCAGGTCTGCGCATCCCTGGGCCTCTGAGTAACACTTCAGAGGAACATACAGTTCACCGAAGGCCAAGGGCGCAGCAGAGAGAAGGCCGGGGAAGGCTCAGGCGACACCGTCCTCTCTCCGGGTGGCTCTGTGGCTCCGGGCACCTCAGGAGCTGTCCCCGACACACGCGGAGACGGCAGAGAGCTTCCAGGCTTCATCTCTGCGAGAGAAGGGGGCACGCTGAGGCGTGGTGGCGTGGGCAGCTCTGCTGAAGGCCACATCTGGCAGGACTCCGGGCAGAAGCATGTGCCAAGCTATTCTGGAAAGCCCGGGCGTCTCCCGGGGTGGCCTCCACGAGGAGCCCGGGCCGGGCCGGGATGGGGAGAGCAAGGCAGATGAGGGGCTTGAGGCCAAGGTGTGACTCCAGTCGCTTTCCCTGGCGTGACCTTTACTCTGTCACATTCTTTTATCCCCGCAGGTCCCTGCTGGGGGGGGGGGGTCATGTGGACGGACGGCGAGGGGGGTTTGGAGGGGACAAGAGGCGTCGTGTGGAGCGAGGGCCAGTGTGGCACGGGCGGCTGCAGGCGTGTGGCCCTGCCTGGTGTGTGGCGCGGGTCTCTGCCCGCGTGGCCTGTGTGCCAACTGTTGTGGTAGATGAAGTGCTGGGTATTTTTTGAGCACCTTGGGGGGTGGGAGGCAGCGTCCAAGAGGGAGGCAGACGCGTGAGTGGGAGATCACAACTCGGGGGAGCATTCCGAGCAGGGAGCGGTCCTGGAGGGTCTGGAGAGGACGCCTGACCTGAGAGTTGGGGCGCGCCCTGGACCCCAGTTCTGTGCTGAGAGCTGAGGATGAGCTGGAATCGCCTGGGAAGGCAGGCAGGGAGCCGGCACCGGCAGAGAGCTGAGGGCCGGCTTCTCCCGGCACTGGAGGGAAAACTGCTGCCTGAGCCCAGACAAGCGCCACCTGGGAAGAGAGTTCTGGAGCAGAGATGGGGCCCATGTGGCGTGGCCAGAAGCCAGGACTGAGACCTAAAATGCTTTGTTCTCAGTTTGAAACTGTTCAGTTTAAAACACTTAACACGGCCTCCCTGGTGGCGCAAGGGGTGAAGACTCAGCACTATGAAGCCATCCACAGCCTCTGCAGCACAAGTTCTATCCCCGGCCAGGGAGCTACCCACATGGTGCAGCAGACCTCTCCTGTCTCGCCCGCTGCTGCCCTCAGCAGTGGATTTCAGTCAGTCTGCCTGTTCTGTTCCCCGCTCTGTTTCTGATGAGTCCTTTCACCCCCCGCACCTCTGGCCTGTACCCCAGCTCTTGAATGCAGAAATAAATCTGCAAAAAGCACTTAACAATGCTCTCTTGTCCTTAGGGCGCTCTGAACACAGGCTGGGACCTAGGTGTGGGGGGACAGTCTGCAGTAGCCTCCCTCCTCCCCGAACGGGACCCAGACACTAAGGGTAAAGTGTAGAACCCGAGAGAAGCCAGCTTTGAAATTCCACTTTCCAGGGACAAAGCATGTTCTACTTTCTTTCTCTCTCTCTCTCTCTCTCTCTCTCACACACACACACACACACACACACACACACACACACACACACCCTGATGAGCTGGGCAGAGTGTTTAATTTTGTATATGTTGACAGAGGAGGAAACTGAGGCTCGAAGGGGAAAAGCCTTGGGGTCACAGGCTCCCTCCTCCCTCGCGCAGTCAGCGCGTCCGCAGGGCACTTGCCAGCTCCGGCTAGGCACTGAGGACAGGGTGATGGATAAGACACGTGCCCCTCTCCTAGGAGTCGGTCTCAAGCCTGCTGGCTCCCGCTCCACCTCAGGTAGCCTTTCCAGAACACGGCAGTGCAGTTGACCACGTTGCCGCCAGGGCCGTGCTCACGCAGTGGTGTCCGCCGCCCCAGAGCCACTGTCAGAACCACCTCCCCACCCCAACGTTCCAGCCACGAAAAACCAGCACGGTTGGTTTGCAATTGCTCTTCGAGGCTAGGTGGGGTGCCAGATTCTCCCGCCTGTACAGACGCTGCACCTGCCAGGGGTTGTCCTGGCCCAGGTGGCCTTTGAGAACCCCTGGGGGATTTCCCACTGCACGTCCACTCCCTGCACTAACTCTAAACCTTCACCTCTTGCAGGTCTGCCCTCTAGCCGCTGTGTGATGGAAGCCGGGATGGGAATAATGAGAAAAGGGAGGAGATGACAGGGGAACGGAGAGCAGGGAGCGAGCAAGGCCAGACCCCCGTTGTGTCTCCTGCTAGGCGGTGCCACCGTGAGCCCAGCCTGCCCAAGGTCAGAGAGGACAGGAAAACCCACCCAGACAGACATCCTTCCAAGATGCCTGGGAGAGGCTGGTGAATCTCCCCGGAGCCTGGGCAATGTGATTTCCTGGGGCCAAGCAAGTCACCGAGGATGAAAGCTGATGACTGCATGTCTGGGGCCGGGTGGGAGGCCCTGCCAGGAGGTGGGGGTGGTGCGGTGGAGAGGGAGGCGGGTGGGGACTTGGCTGGTTCAGCGCAGACAAATCTCTTCATTTTTCCAGACTGGAAAAAGCTGCTTGGGCTGTGCACATTTGCAGAGAGTCACGGTATTTACTACGCTTCCTGGTTCAACAGATTTCTTTTTGTCATTCAGTCAAACGCAGCTTGTATTTTTCATCGCAGGAGCAGAACAGACCGTGGGGGCTCTTCCCCCACGTTGTGCTCAAAAACGCGTCGTGAGTGACTCAGGAAGCCCCGCCGGCAGGGGCAGGCGCGGGAGCGGGTGGGGGCCTCGCGTCCTGGCGATAAAGTCCTGTGTCTGGACAGTGTGTCCGCGGTGCAGGCGCGCCACGATAATCCTGATTTTCCCAGCACAATTTTTTGGGGGGATGGGAACAGTAAGAACAAACTGCTGAGCCAGAAGCCGATTCCTACACTGCGCATGTGACCTCAGTGGTCCAAACTGGGAGGGAGGTATGGGTTGGGGAGGGAGGTGTGGGTCGGGCAGGGGGGGCGGGCGTGGGACAATCCCTGCAGGCAGCAGCAACAACAAAACCCCTTCTTGCCAAGCTCTCCCAGGGCTCCATCCCCGTAGTTTCAGGCCAGATGTCAGATTAAAGTCATCTGCGGCACGACTGGATGCTGAAACATTAGTTCAATCCAAAAAGCATTAATTGAGCACCTACTGCGTGCAAGGCGCAGGGTGAGGGATAGGGGTGCCCAAGCAGGCCCCGATTAACATGCACTTCACATTTTTCATAGAAGTGGGTGAGTCCATCGGAGGGATGGCGGCAGCCGGGACCAGCCAGTGAGTCTTCTGGGGACCCACAGTAGGGGGAGCTTGCCCAGGGCCCTCCCATCATGTTAGCAGCTCCTGCATGTGTAAGGCCTGCCAAAGGGCCTCATGGGCGAGCAGCCATCAAATTTTGCTCAAAAAAACCTCGAGGTCACGCAGCCTGAGAGCTGGAGGGGTGGGGCGCCTCATCTTCAGAGATGACATAAGGACATATTTAGGCAACCTCTGACCTCTCTGGTGGGGGCAGGGTAAATAAACAGACACCCCGTGATGCAAGTCAGCAAGTCAGCATCACCTGACCCAAGGGGATGGAGCCGCACCTCCTCCTCAACTCCAGCAGGCAGCGTGCACAGTCATCTTGCATTAATTTAAAGGAGAAGGCCCCACACAGACTTCTCCTGAAACCTGCTTTTGAGTCAGCAGAGACAGGGAGCTAGAGAGGGGCAAGCTGGAGGAGGGCCCCTGGGTGGGCCTTTGGGGGACTGGGGGCCTGGGGGGAGCGAGGAATTCTATGCGCTCCACCTTGACTAGGCCAGATGTAGCTCCATTTTTTTTTTCTCCTTTAAAAGACGATTATGGGTTCCTTTCTAAAGTGGAAATGCAGGAATGGAAAATCAGTTTCAGTTGCTATGGAAATAGGAGTTGGCTGGAACCTGCGGGAGCAGCAGCTGGAGTAGAGCAGCGGCGGAGCAGGGCCTGTGACAGCGCGGCTTCCGGTGGGCCCCGAGGCCACCACACCGGCCCTGTGGGCGGAGGAGGGCAGAGGGAGGAGAGGCAGAGGCCGCGTGTGAGACGCAGCCTGTGCATCCTGCCGCCAGCTGGGGTGGTGCAGACGGGGTGAGTGTGTGCACGCGTGTGTGGTCATGAGAGTGAGTGTGTGTGTGTGTGTGTGTGTGTGTGTGTTATGCACATCCCCATGGGCCAAAAGTCCCAGACCCTAAGTAAATCCAGCGCCCGAGGAACAGTTTCACCAGCGAGCCTGAGGTCAAGAAAGCCCTAACCCACTTGAGTGACCGCAGAGGAGGGGCCTGCTGTTTGACAAGCCTCTTAGGGGGGGGCTAATACTGAGTAGGGACTGGCCTCCCATTTTGTGCTCCCTCAACTTTTGTCCTCACACAACTCCTCAAATTGAAACTGATGTGGGCAAGAAACCTCTCAGACAAAATCCCCATGGGGTTAGCAGGGCCAGGGGGTGGCAAGCTGGCCCTTCTCTGTCGTCTGCACCTCTGGGTGGCTGTTTCTGTTTCGGGTGGAACGCCTCCGAGACCCGGGGCTGGGGTCTCCGTGTTCTCAGCATCATGTTCTAGGGCGATGGTTGGATTAAGCCTGTGGAGCCCAGGTTTTCTGGACCCCTCCGCAAGGCCCACCCAAGGAAACTTTATGCTGCTTCAGCTCTTCCCCCAAGAACAGGAGCCACCCAGGCCCTTCCCTCCCATCACCATGGGGCGGAGGGGACAGGGCACCTCACATTCATAAGGGGACTCAGACTTAGGTATTGTTGTATAGGTGTTGTCCACAAAAATACTAACGGACCAGGTGGTTGAAATTTACCATTTTGGTGTCCTGTTTTGTCTTTATTCATTTTTTCAGCATATTGGGAGCCTCGAAAGTGGAAGTGAGCATCAGAAAATAAAATACTTAGTGAAAAAGCCTAATCGAGGGTCTCCCTGGTGGTGCAGGCGTTAAAGACAGTGCTGTTAAGCTACCGCCAGACACTGATCGAACATGAGTTCGATCCCCGGCCAGGGAGCTGACACATGGTGCAGCAGACCTCTCCTGTCTCACCTGATGCTCTCCCCAGCAGTGTATTTCAGTAGATTTGCCTGTTCTGCCTCCCACTCTGTCTCTGGTGAATCCTCTCAACCCCCACCCCCCCACCCCAACACACACACACCTCTGGCCTACATCCCAGTTCTTGTATGCATAAATAAGTAAAAATAAATCTTTTTTTTTTTTTGGTGGGACCCTCGCCGGTGGCCGGGGAACAAACTGGCACTGCAGAGGCTCCGGGCAGCCTCGCAGCCCAGTGCTCAACTGCTGTGCCACCAGGGAGGCCCAGTAAAAATAAATCTTAGAAAGAAAAAAACTTAACTAAGGATTTGAAAGACTTGTACACTGAAAACTGCAGAATGTTGCTGAAGGAGATGAAAGACACAAATAAATGGAAAGACAGCCCGTGCTCATGAGCTGGAAGTCTTACTATCAAGGTGATTCAATACTATCAATCAAGGTACTATCAATATTACTCATAGTGATTTGTATAGTTACTTATTAAATTAATGATTAAAAATTTTTTCAAAGATTTATTTTTGTTTATGCATATAAGAACTGGGGTGCAGGCCAGAGGTGTGGGGGTGAGAGGACTCACCAGAGACAGAGTGGGGAGCAGAACAGGCGGATGTACTGAAATCCACTGCTGAGGGGAGCAGCGGGGAGACAGGAGAGGTCTGCTGTGCCATGTGGGTAGCTCCCTGGCCCTGGATTGAACTCAGGCTGCAGTAGCTGCCAAGAGCTTCATAGTGCTGAGAGTTAACCCCTTGTGCCACCAGGGAGGCCCGATTTTAAAAATTTTTGGGTGAAGTAACAAGGATTACTTTTTATCCTTGTTAATTCTGTGACAGTCTAGGCTTTCTCCCACTTCTCCAAGGGATTTAGAGATTCAATGCAATCACTATCAAAGTTCCAATAAAATATTTTTGCAGAAATGGAAACAACTATACTAAAATTTCATATGGAATTTTAAGGACCTCAAATAGCTAAATCTTGAATAAAGAGGCACAGGACTGGAGCACGCTAACTTCCTGATCTGACAACGCACCATAAAGGCACAGTGCAGGACTGGTGTATAGTCAGCCATCTAGAAAAATGGAGCAGAGCAGTGAGCCCAGAAGTAATCCTTGCACAGGTGGCTGAGCAGTTTTTGACAGTGACGGGACCATTCAATGGGAAAGGACAATCTTTTCAACAAATAGTGCTGGGAAAACTGGATATCCACGTGTAAAAGAACAAAGTTACTTTACACAAATCACCAAAATTACCTAAAACGGATACAAGACCTAGCATAAGATGTCAAGCCAGGGCCTCCCCAGTGGCGCAGCAGTTGAGCTCTGGGTTGCGAAGCTGCCCGCGGCTTCTGCAGCACCAGTTCGATCCCGGGCTGCTCCCCGGCCACCGGAGGAGGGTCCCACATGGTGCGCAGACCTCTCCTGCCGCCCGCTGCTCCCCTCAGCAGTGTACTTCGGTCCTTCTGCCTGCTCTGCTCCCCGCTCTGGCTCTGGTGAATTCTCTCACCCTCCCGCGCTTCTGACTGTACCCAGTGCTTGTATAAACAAACAAACAAACAAACAAACAAACAAATAAAAACATGCCTCTATAAAAAAAAAAAAAAAAGATGTCAAACCAGGGCTTCCCTGATGGTGCAAGGGGTTAAGTCTCAGCACTATGAAGCTATGGCCAGCCACTGCGGCCTGAGATTGATCCCCAGCCAGGGAGCTGACCCACATGGCACAGCAGACCTCTCTCATCTCCCCGCTGCTCCCCTCAGCAGTGTAGTTCAGTAGATTTGCCTGTTCTGCTCCCCACTCTGTCTCTGGTGAATCCTCTTACCCCCCGCACCTCTGGCCTGCACTCCGTCTCTTATATGCATAAATGAATTTAAAAAAATACCACACAATCTTAAAAAAAACAAAAAAACATGTTAAAGCATGAAAGTCTTATAAGAAAACTAAAATATAGATGTGGCAAGGATTTCTTGGATATGACACCAAAAGCACAGGCAACAAAAGAAAAAAACAGACAAACTGATCTTCATTAAAATGAAAACAAATTTTGTATATCAAAGGGCATGATCAATAGAGCAAAAAGGCAACCCACAGAATGAAGAGAAAAGATCTGCAATCATATAGCTAACAAGAGCTTCATATCGAACAAGGAAGAGATACTCTCTAGCAGAATATATAAAGAGCTCCTACAATTCAACAACAAAAGACAATCCAACCCAATTCAAAATGGGCAAAGGACTGGTACAGACATTTCTCCCAAGAAGACATACAAATGGCCAGTGGCCACTAGCTCATGAAAAGATGGTCAATATCACTCATCATTATGAAAATGCAAATCAAAACCATAGTGAGAGGCTAACAGGATATACCCACTGGGACGGTTATTATTAGTCAAACAACAGAAAATACCAAGGGTTGTCAAGAATGTGAGGAAATAGGTACCTGTGTGCACTGTTGGTGGGAATGTAAAATGGTGTGGACATCAGAAACTGGCACGGCAATTTCCCCTAAAATAAATTTCCATGCTGCGTGTTCACCCAAAAGAACTGAAAGCAAGAGCTTGCAGAGGTACATGCACACTGTGTTCATGGTGCACCATCTGTCACAGCCAAGGTGGCAGCAGCCAAGTGTCCATCAGGAGGTGGACGGACAAACCAAATGCCGGGAGTGTATGCAACAGGCCACGATTCTGCCTTTGAGAGGTAGGAAGTTGTGAGTCATGTCACAACATGGATACAACTTAGAGACATTATACAAAATGAAATAAGCCCGTCACAAAAGGCCAGATTCTCTATAATCCCACTTATGGGGGGCCCTGGAGTACTCAAAATCAGACAGAAAGTGAAATGCTGATTGCCAGAGGCTGGAGGAAGGGAGGGTTACTTAACCGCGCAATAAAAATTATGGTTTAGGGGGCCTCCCTGCTGGCACAAGGGCTTAAGTCTCAGCACCATGAAGCTATCGGCAGCCACTACAGCACGAGTTCGACCCCTGGCCAGGGAGCTGGCCCACAAGTCACGATAGTCAGTTTAGAAACACCTATTTCATTCCCAAAGGAAAAGAATGGAATGGCTTGAGTAATAAAACAAAGTAGTGTGGGGCTAAGCTCAGAGTACAAAATAAAATCTCTGTGTCCACACTGTTACAGATGAAAAGAAAAACCAACACATGGGAGGGAAGCGCCAAGTCCCTGTCTGGAAGAATCCCAAGTACATACAGGTGCTACAGATTCAGGGGGTGGAGAGCCCCCCACTTCCTTAAATGTACCCCATGGCTTCCTCCCTAGCGTGCAGTATGGAAAGGAGAAAAGAAGGTAACCGTGCACTGGAGAGACCCCACAAACACGACCTCAGTTAAAGGATCAAGGTCAGGACCAACAGCTGTTAAGTCAGGTTGATGTTGTGTGATGACAGGATGTGATGAAAATGACACTTTGCCTCTGAGGTCCTTGCTCCAAAACCCATAACCCCAGCGTAGCTGTGAAAAAATATTGTACGATTTCCAGTAGCAGGGTATTCTCCAAAGTAATTACAATACTGTCATCAGAAACAAGAATGTTCTGGGCCTCTCTGGTGGTGCAGGGGTCAAAGTCTCAGCGCTATCAAGCCATCGCTTGCAGCACGAGTTCAATCCCTGGCCAGGGAGCTACCCACAGGGTGCAGCAGAGCTCTCCTGTCTCCCCGCTGCTCCCCTCAGCAGGGGGTTTCAGTCAGTCTGCCTGTTCTGCTCCCCACTCTGTCTCTGGTGAATCCTCTCACCCCCTGCACCTCTGGTCTGTACCCCAGTTCTTGTATGCATAAATAAATCTTAAAAAAAATAAAACAAACAAAAAAACAAAAAAACAATTTCCCAGTTGGCCTCAGTGCCCCTGGCCCATTGGGCCTGTCTGCAGGGGTGTTAACGGGGTGGTGAGTGAAGCCAGCCCCACTTCCTGCCTGTGGACTAATTGAAGGGGAGCAGCAGATACAGTGGTATCCCCAAGGACGGAAAGAGTTCACCATGGATGTGGGATGCCTCTCCCCATCAGACTCCCTGAGGTTAGGGATGACACCTCTTAAATTAGACTGGAATCTTCCTGGTGTGAAAACGGGGCTCCCCAACCAGAATGGGCAACCCTGAGGGCAGGGCCCGCTTTTCCTCTAGAAGTGCTCAGGAAGGCCCCCCCCAAAGTGACTCTGGGTGCCCCAGACCCTCTATGTGCATTTTATCTTCCTTTTGGGTCACATAGGTTTTTCTGTGGGTGGAAGGGAGACCAGGAATGCAGTGCACATTTGTAAGGCTGGTGAGAGGTCTGCTTGTTCCAAGATGATAAGACTCCTAAGTCTTCCCTCAAGCATAACCGGTGTTCATAGGAGCAAAGCTCCAGGATTTCTTGGCTGCAGTGCCAAAGCTTCCTCTCCAGCCCCCTCCCGCCCCAGCACCTCATTGGACTCTGGTTCCAGGCCAAGCCAAGTGATGACGCTCCTAAAGGTTTACAATGGTGATGCTGCCATTTCTATACTAAAAAGATCCCAACATCCCAGCAAACAGCTTTGTGGTTTGCAAGAAGGTGTTCCTGGGAGGTACAGAACAAGTCACCCCAAAATGTGGGGAGGGCATATCAGTGGGGTGCACAGACGTCTGAGATGACTGATCTGCAAAAGTTCTTAAGGGCAGTACAGGATGTGCCTCTGGAAGAAGCAGGAAGAACAGGATCTGGAAATCAAATCAAGACCTCACAATGAAAAAAAAAAAGGTCAATTGTATTAACATGAACCAAAGGACTGTTAGGTAGAGAGAAATGGCGACATGTGAGAAGCCGAGGAAAAGCAGTACCCACGTTGTCTAGAGGAGGGGAGGCTCTGGAAACCTCCTTGAGCATTACAAGCAGCTCAGAGGTATGGCCAGAGAGAGCCTCCTGGAATACTCTCTTAAGGTTGGTCCATGCAGCAGTGGGATGGCAATGGCGCGGTAATTGATTAGTCATGTCTGCCTTGAGCACGGGAAGGGAAATAAGACCAGCAGTGCTGCCATCCTGGTCCTGTCTCCCTCACAGGATGTGAGTATCTTAGGCTCTGCTGGCTATTAACCTCATTCATCTTGCTCCCTTGTTTGGATTCCACAAATACCAACCTTTTAGCTAGAATCTGGCTTACCATGTGGACTTTGCTACAGGAAAAAGAATGTGCTGACAAGCTGACATAAAGTTTTCAGGCTGGTTTGCAGGGCTTGTCCCATTGTGATTTAATATATTTGTGGTCTGGCTTCCTCGCAGGCTCCTGTCAATCCGGTTAGTCTGTTCCCAGCAGCCTGATTGGCTCCACGTGCACTCAAGAAGCTCCGTTTCTGGCCTACTGAGACACTCCCCAGCCTCCCTCCAGGCCCTGGTGTGACCAGTGCCCTCTGGGCTTCCCTATCCTGCCGTCCTCTGCATGTCAACTGCCCCCAACCACAGCCGTCCTCTACCCTGAGCCCGGAATGAGTTGTGGGAGGCCAGCAAATAAAGCGCTGTGAAAACAAAACAAACTTTATAAGTTCTGTTGGATCAAGAGAACAAGGAAGAAAGAGGCCCTGTGCTTGGGGGAAGAAGCCAAGAACACAGGATGGAAAATAAGCAGAAGGAACTGGCAGTGTTTAATCTAGAGCAGGGAAGAGCCGGGGGCAAGGCCGGCCCCCCATGGCCTGAAGGCCTGCAGTGATGAACGGGACAGATCTGTTCTCTGGGGCCACGGGGAAAGCGAGGCTTATCCAGACACAGGGATGCAGATATGGCTCTTTCAAAAAAGAGGAACCTGGGGGCCTCCCTGGTGGCGCAAGGGGTTAGGTCTCAGCACTATGAAGCTATCCGCAGCCTCTGCAGCCTGAATTTGATCCCCACCCAGGGAGGTGACCCACAGGGTGCAGCAGACCTCTCCTGTCTCCCCGCTGCTCCCCTCAGCAGTGGATTTCAGTAGATCCTCTTGTTCTGCTCCCCACTCTGTCTCTGGTGGGTCCTCTCACCACCACCCCCAAAACACACACACCTCTGGCCTGTACCCCAGCACTTGTACACATAAATTTTTTTTTAAAGAGGAACCTTTTAAGGAAAACTTTGCTCGATTGTCAGTCATCTGAATATTATCTTCATGCTTTCTTTTGTCGCATTTGTGAGAAGCAGGGTAACCTGTGATTAAGATCACACTCTCGGGAACCGAACCTGTCTGGGTTCACTTTCCAGTTGTCACCTCCAAGGTCTCATGCTTGGGGCAGTCACTTAGCTCCCTTGTTCTCTCAGTTACCTGTTTTGGATACTACTGATCCCACGTGGTTGGGGTGATGGGGAATTAAATTAGGCATGTCTAGGGCCTAGTGTCACTCCTGCACCCAGAAGTCCTCAGCCTGGGACAGTGACTTCTATTTTTCGACTGCCTTCTCATACCACCCCTGTCATTATTTATGGAGTATGTTTTACTGCAGACCTAGTATTTAAATACATTGAATTTAAAAAGGAACCTTGTTTGACTGCTTTAAATGCCACCTGCCATGTATAGGTGGGAGCTGGAAAAATAAACATCAAACATAACCCGCGTGATAACATTTCAGCCAGCCACGGCCGCCTGAATTTGAGGACGCTTGTCTTCTCGCAAAAAGGGAGAGGCTGAGTGGCACTGGGCGGGCTGGCCCTCACCAGGACGGCTTCTGTCCCGGACGTCAGGAGGAAGAGTCCTGCAAGCTCAGGGAAGTGAAAGGCCAGGGCGGCTGGGCTCCCCCTCAGGATTAAGAGAGCAGCAGTGCTGGAGGGGGCAGGGCAGGGCAGTGAGGAGGCCGCCTCTGCTGGAGCCCTAACTCTGCGGGCCAGACCATGCCCAAGGCCCCAGGGTGGGGGGCGCCCCACGGCCCCCTGCAGAATGCAAAGGCAGCCACACTCAGTGCCACCTGTGCTCACCAGCGCCCCCTGCAGGACACCAGGTCGGCAGGCTCCAGGCTGTGGGGTGTCAAGGGCGAACAGGAGCAGAAAAGGGGGAGACTCAGTAGCAACCCGCACCAGTGAGGACGAACCTCAGCTTCCCCGCCTCTTGGCGGGACACTTCTGAGTCTGCCCCACGTCCTCTCTCCAACAGTGTCCGCAGGGACTCAGCCTGGTGGCCCACTGGCACCGGTGACCGAGCGAGCAGCTCACCCTTGCTGGCTGGCCTCCCTGCCCGGCCCAGCCCGGCCCACTTCGTACTCGCTGCACCTGCTGGGAATAAGCCCCTGGCACCCAGAGCCTTGTCTCAGAATCTGGTTTTGGGGAAACCCCATCGACGGCACAGTTTAGATCTTTGACAACGGAATGAGTTGCCAGGTGAGGCAGTCCCGTTTTGCTGGGGCATCAAGAAATGGGGGTCTCCCTAGTGGCACAGGGGTTAAGTCTAAGCGCTATCAAGCTGTCACCAGCCACCGGGGATTGGGTTCAATCCCCGGCCAGGGAGCTACCCACATGGCGCGGCAGACCTCTCCTGCCTCCCCACTGCTCCCCTCAGCATAGGATTTGAGCAGGGTGCTCCCCACTCTGTCTCTGGTGAATCCTCTCACCCCTGCATCTCTGGCCTGCACTCCAGTTCTTGTGTGCAAAAATAAATTAAAAAATATCTTTTTTTTAAAAACAGAAAGAAATGGTTGAGAATGTTCAGTGGTGATTCCTGGGCCAGGGAGGGATTCAACTCGATGGACATTCAGGATCTTGCCCCCGGGGTCCCCTGATTCTGGAGGAGAGTCTGCAGCTACCGCCCAGTCCCTGGGCCTCAGCCCACCCACTGGCCGGCCCACCCACTGGCAGCCTGTGAGCCAAGAAACGTTTTCACATTTTTTAAGTGGTTGGGAAAAAATCAAAAGGAGAGTAACATTTTGTGACCCATAAAAATGATGCACGATCCAAATCTCAGCATCCCCGAGTCGAGTTTTATGGGCACAGAGCTGTGCTCGGCGTTCTCATCCCATCCAGGGCGGCTCATTGTCCGCAAGGGCAAGGCTGAGTCGTGGCCACTGAGGCCATATGGCCCACAGAGCTCAAAGTACTTGCCACGTGGCTCTTTCCAGAAAAGTTTGCTGAGTCCTATTCAAGATCATTAGCATAGAGGGACGAGAGGCAGGTTTCCAGCTGTGGATGGGGATGCCCAGCCCAGGAGCTGGTATACAGGAGATGGCTGGGGCTAGACCTTCTCCATTTCTTTCTTTGTTGTTCTTCTTCTTTTTTAAAGATTTACTTTTATGCATACAAGATCTGGGGCGCAGGCCAGAGATGCAGGGGGTGAGAGGACTCACCAGAGACAGAGTGGGGAGCAGAACAGGCAGATCGACTGAAATCCACTGCTGAGGGGAGCAGCGGGGAGACAGGAGAGGTCTGCTGCGCCCTGTGGGTAGCTCCCTGGCCAGGGATTGAACTCGTGCTGCAGAGGCTGCGGACAGCTTGTTAGCACTGAGACTTAACCCCTTGCGCCACCAGAGAGGCCCCTCTCACTGTCTTTTTCTACAAGTCTGTGACCTTCTGCCCTCTACAGGTATCCGGGACTCTTTTACTTCAGGCACCCGTGTTTTTATTCCAGGAATACTTTTGCTTTTAAAAAAGAAAAGAGAACTCCTTCATGTGTGGCCCACTGTTCCAGGAGCTTTCATCCGCAATTGATGGTTTCTGCAGCCAACTGCAGAAACTGATTGCTCCCTAAACCAAACCAAAGCAAACCTCCAGCCCAGGACCAGGTCCTGCAGTCTGATCAATAACCAAATTTCTGCTCAGCATTCAATTAAGGGGGCAGCGTGCTGCTTGCCGGCGGTGTATCTGCGGGTGAATCACTTAATGGCATGGGCATCAATTTTATCATCTGCCATAGGCGGGACCCATCCAGCCCGCCTGCCAGGATTACGGTGCTGATCGGATGTAAGGACAGCAGCTTCCGAAGCACAGGCCACCTGGCCCTGCCGCTCTCTCCACTGCACCTCTTTTCCCTCTGACCACCACACTCCCTGCACACCGGCTCTCCTGGAGTTCCCAGACCTTGCCAAGCCCTTGGTCACCTCCGGGCCTTTGCACATGCTACCTTTGCTACCTAAAACACTTTTTCCTCATCCCAACCCCTGCCCGGTTGCTTCTCCACCTTCCTGAGCTCCCAATGCAAGGCCCCTTCTTTGCATTTGATTTTTTTCATTGCATGGACAGTAAAGTCAAACTACAGTCAACTCTCAACGTTGCCATGAACACAGAATTCGCATATGAAGAGCCATTCCTCTTAGAGGAAACACGGGGTCAGTTCCCTGTGAGCCACACGCTACAATGTTGTCATCAATGTACCAAATCCTAATCTTGCTTTACGTGTGTTTCACTTTAAAGACACCTTTAAGATGCACTGTTGATTCACAAGGAATTCCCAGCTGACACCAGGACCACACACGCCTCAACAAAGTTCATCTGACATGCATTCTCTCTGCAGGCCCTGTGCAACCTCGTGCTCAGCATCAGACAGCACCGCAGCACCCCGCTTGGGGGTCATTCTGAACAGAGAGATCACAGACAAAAAGCACAGAACTGTGAACAATGTGGCACTAGTGAGGCCACAGAAAGGACGCTTGAGTCTGAGGTTGGCGACAGGAAAGCAGAGGTCCTCTCGCGTGAGGTCAGCTGGTAACGTGCGCTGGGTGACTCTTGAGTTTTGCCAAGATGCACATGCCCACAAATGACCACGAAAGTGCGGTGGATGCTAATTTTGGGGTTACGAATAAGCATTCAGGAGCAGGAGAATTCACAACCACACAGTCTGCCAACAACGAGCATCCTCTGCTTTCTTCTTGGGTTTCACATGCATTGGAAAGTGTGGTCCCCAAGGGCTGCTTGCTCTGTCCACTGACTGCCTCCAGCATCTGGAACACTGCCGGGCACATAGTAGGCCCTCAATGATAAATACATTTGGAGTGAACACATGAGTCAACTCCGAGAAAAGTGCTGTGTTGGCAGCAATGGGAGCAAATGTGCCCGTGGAAGACGTGCGGTCCTACTCTGTGCTGAGTGTGCGCTTTCTGCGCTTGCTAGGTCAACAGGGAAAACAGCGGAAGGTTGAACTTTTGCATCTGGCTGTGGAGTCAGCGCTCTGGAGCCTGGATTCAAAGAAGGAAGCTGCCTTTTGTTATCTACAAAACCCTGAGTAAGTTCCTTGGGCTTTGGAGCCCTGGTGACCTCGGCTGTCACATGAGGTGACGACGACCTTTTGGGTTGCTTTAGGGGTCACGGGGCAACGCACAGACACGTAACTCAGCACAGCTCTCGGCACACCCACACTCTCCATAAACATCCCCTTTCACTGTTAACAATTCCCACGGCTACACCGAGTGCTTTATAGGATCACACCCATTTTACAGACGCGGAAACTGAGGGCAGGGCGGGTCAGTGAGGGCTCGGGGATGGCAGCAGCCAGGAAGGGCTGGCTCCGTGGCCTGCGAGCCCTGGCTGGCCACCGCTTTGCTGGCGCGCACCCCAACACCGCTGGGGCGTTGAATAAGTTATTCTGGTTCTTACTCTGCTCAGCAACATTTACCAAAATGGTGAGGCCCTTCCAGCTGGGCCCCTGAACTTCTGCCAGGTAAAGGTAGGGAACCCAGGCCCCACACCCCCAGGCCGGACACCCCACGGGCCTGCTCTCAGATTCCACACCAGCGTCTTTCTGTTCCCGGTTCCCTCTTCAATGCAGCCCTTTCCGAGCAGACCCAGCCAGGGAGGTGGGGTGGGGCTGGAGGGTGTTGATCTCGGTTTGACAACCCAGAGGAGGAGAGGTTTCCTGCTCAAAGGCGCGCAGAGGGAAGCACAAGGAAGAATAATGAAGAGGAGGGCGAGGAGATGAGAAGGGAAATCGGCATTCGGGGCGGCAGCAGACGCCCTTGGGCTGGGCGCCGTCCTCGGGATGGGGGTCCTCCAACTTGGCTGCCAGTTGGGCTCTCCAGGGACGCCGGGCGCCCGCGCCCCACCCGGCCCCCCTCCAGCCGAGCCCCCGGGGGCTGGGGCCGCGCCGGCCTTGGCGACGCCTCCCCGGGGGCAGCCAAGTTGGAGGGATGGAGCCGGGTCGGCCCGTCCCCGGCGCGGGCGCCCGAGGGCTCCGGACGCGGCCACGGCTCTCCCCCCGCTCGCGCGCGCAGACCTGGGGGTGCGCCCCGCGCCCCCCGCGCCCCAGGCCCGGCGCGCGGACTGCGGGTCCCGGGGTGCCCAGGGCGCCCGCACGTGCGGCCGCCCCGACTCCCGGGCCGTGTCCGCAGCCCGCGCGCGGGGTCGGCGGCCCTTGGCGACCCCGGCAGCCCCGGGGGCGCGGGGAGGCGCCGGGCGGGGTCCTACCTCGGCGCGGCGCTGCCCTCCTCGGCGATCCCGGGCTCAGGTCGGCCGCGGCCGCCGCGCCGGCCCAGGCGCCCCGGGGCGCAGGCGCCACCTCGCGGGCAGCGCGGCCGGGAGCGGAGCGCGGCCCACGTGGGCGCCCCAGCCCCAGCCCCGCCGCCCGGCGCGTCCAGCGGGGCCCCCCCGCCCCCCCGCCCCCCCCGCCCCCCCGGCCCCCCGCCCCCCCCGCCCCCCCGCCCCCCCCCGCCCGGGAGACCCGAGCTCGGGGACGTGCCCTTGGGGCGCGAGGCGCCGCCCCGCCCGGGCCTGACCTGGGCTCCGCGCTGGCATTCTCGTGTCTGGCTTCACCGATTTTTCCTCCTGCCCAGCTGCTGCCAGCGCGCCCCAACGTGGCATCGCTTCTCGGTTAATACGCGGGCGCCCGGGGAGACGAGGGGACGGGGTGCCCTCGAGCCCAGGGGCCGCTGTCCCGACCAGCAACCTCCTCCCTCCGGGCCCCTCCTTGGCCTCTGCCCTGCCCCTGGGGTCTGAGTCTACTGCAGTCTGGGGCACCCTGCGCCCTGCGGAGAGCCGGGGACACCCGCAGGCCCCGGGGAGTCGGCTGGGAGCCCGGGTGGCGGTTCTCACCCGGCGCCAGTGACATTTCCCCGCCGGGGCGGCCCTGCACGGCAGGCCTTGGCCCTCCAGCGCCCTGGCACGGCCCCCTCAGCACCCCTATTTCCAACAGTCCCAAGACAGGCTGTTCCAGAGGGGTGGGGTGGGGCGCTCAGCTGGCTCTTCCTGAGACTTCCACTTGTTTTTTAAAAAGATTTTATTTATTTTTGCATAGAAGAACTGGGGTGCAGGCCAGAGGTGGGGGGGGTGGAGACAGGATCCAGCAGACACAGAGTGGGGAGCAGAGCAGGTGGATCCACTGCTCCCCACTGCTGAGGGGAGCAGCAGGGAGACAGGAGAGGTCTGCTGCGCCATGTGGGTAGCTCCCTGGCCGGGGATGGAACTCAGGCAGTGGGGGTGACAGTGTTGAGACTTAACCCCTAGGCCACCAGGGAGGCCCCTTTTTGCTTCTGTCTTTGCAAATGAAGACAACATGCCCAGGCAGGGTCCCAAAAATGGGGGACTATTTCAAGTGTTCACATTTCATTTGCATCGTCCTTCAACAAATGTTAACTGAACACCTATTATGCGCCAGGCACTTCTCCACACCCAGGGATCCAGTCAAGATCCAAGCACCCCAACTCTGCCCTTGCTGAGCTCACACACAGAATGCAACGCAATGGCAGTGAGTTCTTCGGAGCGTGAGCAGAGGATTTATTTTGAAAACTGTCACTGTGCCGGGCGCCAAGGACAGAGCGACCAGGTGATGGGTATGTTTCTCCAAGGGACGAGGCGAACGTCTTCCTTTAATTCTGGCAGTTTATCTCCGTGAGGACACTGGAAGACGCCATCACCATGGACACACCAAACACTCTCTGTGAGCGAGAGGCCTGTGCGCCCCCTTGGTCCCCCCACCTGTGTGCCTGCGTCACCTCTGCTCTCTCTGTACTGAGGCAGCTTGGTCCACGGGGGTGGGGGGTGAAGTGGGGGGCGTGGGGGTGTGTGGGGTGAAGTAGGGAGGGGGGGAGGGGGCTGGGTGTCACTGACAGGCGCCAGCCCCTGCCTCTTCCTGGCAGGTCGGTGCCCTGGTGAAGGCCAGGGGGTCAGGACTGCTGACAGGTACACGTCCCCTTGCATTCCCATTCTCTCTTGAGGGGCTCTGAGTCACCTCCAGAATGCTCTTGCCCAAAGGGCCTCCCCACCCCCCACTGCACTGTGCCCCAAAGCACGCCCCGGGCAAAGTCCTAGATCACCACCCCAGGATTCTGGCGTCTGGCGTCACCTGGTGAGGCAAAAGGCTTCCTGATGACCTTCCCCTCTGAGTGCGCCCAGCATTTTCTCATTCCACTCATCACAGTGTTTTGTTTTCTCCAGGGTCGTGGCCTCCCTGGGAGAGAGCTCGGTGTATGGTAGGCGGCAACAGGCCAAGAGTAATAATTACTATTATTCATAACGTACTAGGCAGTAAGGATTCTGACTATTTAATGGAATCCTCACAACCACCTGTGAAGGAGGTGCTGTTGTTTCCCGTTTTCTAGACGGAGAAACTGGGGTCTCCTAACGCTAAGGATGTGCTGCAGGTGGAAGAGTTAGCAAGAGGCCCCAGTGATGCCCGGGTCTGGACGGCTGAGTCAGAACATGAGCCTTCCAACGCTTCAGCGCCGCGCAGCGAGCACCTGCTGTGTGCTGGGCCCTGCTGGCGAGACAGATGGACAAGGGACTCGCTGCTCCCTTGTGCCTGGGCCCTGCCCAGCTTTTCCTTCCAAGGAATTCTGTTTCGCTTTTTAAAAAATAAATCCGTAAGATTGTGAACTGTAACCTGTCTTTCATGGGGAAGAGCCTATGTAGCCTCTAGAATAAAGCGCCCTGAAAGAGGGTGGAATCCTCTATTGGCCTAAGTAGCCGGAGGCAGAAATGGGGGGTTAGGGGGATGGGGGGAATGGACAGGATGGGGCAGGACCTGCACACAAGAGGGGTGCAGAGGGAGGCAGGGGTGCGGAGGAGACCACGGGAGAAGGGGCTGGGCGGCATCCTGGTCTTGTGAAGCTGGCCCGGGGACTGGCCGGCGATGGACTTTGGGGTTACGGTGTCCCCACCGGCAGGGCAGTCTGGCCACTTTGAATTTTTTTTTTTTTTTTTTTTTTTTTTTTTTTTTTTAAATAGAGGCATGCTTTATTTATTTGTTTGCTGTTTTTTTTTTTTTTTTTTTTTTGTTTGTTTGTTTATACATGCACTGGGTACAGTCAGAAGCGCGGGAGGGTGAGAGAATTCACCAGAGCCAGAGCGGGGAGCAGAGCAGGCAGAAGGACTGAAGTACACTGCTGAGGGGAGCAGCGGGCGGCAGGAGAGGTCTGCGCGCCATGTGGGACCCTCCTCCGGTGGCCGGGGAGCAGCCGGGGATCGAACCGGCGCCGCAGAGGCCGCGCGCAGCTTCGCAACCCAGCGCTCAACCGCTCCGCCACCGGGGAGGCCCCAGTCTGGCCACTTTGGACATGAACCACCCCCGTGCCCCTGCCCGGTGTCAGGCGCCGTAACAGCGGGATGAGCGCCTGTGCCGTCCGGTTCCCACAGCCCAGACACAGGGTCAGGGCGCGGCCGGCCACGCGGGAGCTAACTGTCCACCAGTGGCCCTCGAGGCAGGGCTCCCCTGGGAGAGCCGCACGTCTTCATTTCGGCGGAGACATCCTGCCCTCTGGCACCAGCTAATGTCCTGCCAGTCCTTCTGGGGGTTCAAGGCTGCTCTCTCTGCAAATTCCCGTGCGCCCTCACCTGCATGCAAGCACCAACCACCTCTGCCCCGACTGTGCGTGGGGAGACGTGAAGACAGGCCTCCCCCAGACCCCGGGCCCTCAGTGGCAGGTGTGCGCGGCTGTGCGTGGCCCGTTCGCCCCGTCGCGTCCTCCCTGCTCCTGCTCACATCCTGGGAGGTGACCTAAATGGGCAAGGCCAGATGTCCACCCCACTAGATCAAGTGGGGTCAGCCATGGAAGTCTGGGGGGACCAGAGGCAGGGAGGCGCGGGAGCTGGGGATGCCAGGGCCTGGCTCCTTCCACAGAAGCCCTGGGCTGGGGCTGGGGCTGGGGCTGCTCCGGCTCCTGCGGGGAGGGCTGGGCCTCTGCACACAGCCCTGACTGCCTCCGTGCCCAGGCCTCGTTAATTATGATTCACGAAGGTTCTGGAAACCATACAGTATCCCAAATGCAACCTTGTACCGTGGGGCGCAATAAACGGCAGTTGAGCTAAATGAGGGGCAGGTGTGTTTGTTTGCGAGCAGAAGAGAAAGGCTTTTAAGGATTTCGAGAACTAGGACCAGATGGCTAAGAAGCCCCTAGGCTCCTGGCAAACAGTTTTTATTTATTTTCCACTGATGATCTTACATTTTTTCATTTTCTGAACTTAATAAGAATAAATTTAACTTAAAAAAATTTGGTGTGCAGGTCTCCAATTTTAACACATGGACGGACCACAGTTAAGATACAGAACGGACCCATCACCCCCAAATTCCCGCACGCTCTCCCTTGGTAGAGATACCCAGGGTCTCTGATCAGTCCTTCATGTTTTGTCTTTTTAATGTCATATGTACAGTCTCTGCTGGTAGGTGACCTTAGGAATCTGGCTTCCTTTGCTCAGCATAATGCCTCCGAGGTCCATCAAACCTGTCCTTTTTGCTGGCTGGGTAATACTCCCCTGCAGCAGCACGGAGGTTTAGCTCTCCATTCACATTTGTGTTGTTTCCAGTGTTCGATGGCTAACAGGACTAAAATATTCCTGGACAGGCTATTCTGCGTGAACAGGGCTTTCATTCCCCTTGGATGATGTCAGGGACGGAATGTATCCCCCACATTCACGCTGAAGGCCATTCGTAGAAGGTAAGGACACGAGAGCGCCCGCTCAACCTGGAAGATGGGCATCGGCCGCGCTGGCACCTTGATCGTGGACTTGCGGCCTCCAGGGCTGTGACAGAGTAAACGTCTACTGTCCCGGCCGCCCAGGCCGGGGCGCTTTGTTACAGCAGCCTGTGCGGACTGGCTCTGGCAAACGAGGGGATGTTTAACTTTGTCAGAAACTGTTGAACCATTTCCCCGAGCTCTGAGTTCCCACCAGCAGAGAGTCCAGCTGCTCCGCAACCTTGCCAACAGGTGATCTTATCGGTGTTTTTCCCACGCAGTTATTATTTGGGCTTCGTGTGGGGATGTGGTGTTTGTGCTATTTTTTTGTAGGTAGTAAGTGCTGGGGAGCATTTTGAAGCTACAGATGTTTTCAACGTGTCCTACAGAGCGCTCACCCATCTTGTGGGTTCCCTTTTCTTCGCTCTGCTCTTCTGACCTCCTTCTGTTCCAGGGCGGTGGCCCGCACTGAGCTGGCTAGTGATCTGGCAAATTAGTCTTGATCGGGCGTCAGGTGTGGACGGGCCTGCTTTCACGGGCCCTGTGCTTCACTTAAGGTCCTGCTGTCGCTATTTGAAAGTTTTAGTACGTTTTGAACAAGGGACCCACATGTTCATGTTGTCCCGGGCCCTACAAATTATGCAATTGGACTTGGGCGTGGTTAGCTGCAGGCGGGGCAAGCATTCTCCCAGGCTTACTGGGCGAGAGGCCGTCATCGTGCAGACCAAGCAGGCCCCTGAGCTAACCCAGCACCCCCAACCCCCCGCATGCTCCTGCTGGCGTCCCTGAGCAGAGGGGAGTCAGCACCATGAATGTGGAGGTTTCACGAGAGAGCTGATGACCTAGGATCCCAATATTCAAATGAAGACTTGCATTCATTAGGGTCTTTTAATCAGAAGGCAAACTGAGCCTGCCTTTTCTACCCCAACACCTCCAAATTGTACTTGGGCATTTACAGGGGAGCAGTTAAGTCCACGGGCTCCTAACTGTCACCCTGCCAGTCCAGCTGGCAAGAGGCGCAGTCAGCGGAAGGCGCCTTACAGGGAGCTCCACTGTGGCCTCGCAGCTGCGTGCCTGGCTGGGGAGGCCGGTGGCGTCAGCCCGGGGGGCAGGGGCACGGGCAACGAGGCCACAGAGGGCAGCTCACCCAGCCACTCTGCACTCAGTTGCTTCAGCTCTCTGGTGGCATCTACAGCACTTCCTCCCCCGAAGGCCTGATGGTGAGGCGCATGAAACCTGCCTGCTCTTCCCTCCAGCGTCCTCGAGAGAGTCAAGGTGACCAGGACTCACTCAGGGTCGGGGAAAGGAAAGCTGGATCACCAGAAAATAAAATGGGAGCCTGGAGAGAGCGGGGAGGGGCTGCTGCCAGCCCCACCAGGCAGGCGGAGGCATCGCCATGGCAGAGCCTTCCTCCTCGGCTCCCAAGCCCTGCCCCACGTGCCCTGTTTCGAAGAGCAATGCCAGGTCTACCCAAACTGATCACATTTTGATGGCACCTGAAAGATGGCCTGATGGAGCCTTCAAACTAGAGGATTAAATAGTGATGGAGGGGCCTCCCTGGTGGCACAAGGGGTTAAGTCTCAGCACTAGGAAGCTATCGCCATCCACTGCAGCACCAGTTCGATCCCCAGCCAGGGAGCTACCCACATGGCACGGCAGACCTCTCCTGTCTCACTGGCTGCTCCCCTCAGCAGTGGATTTCAGTAGATCTGCCTGTTCTGCTCCTGTCTCTGGTAAATCCTCCCCCACCCCCAACCTGCACACCTCTGGCCTACACCCCAGTTCTTGAATGCAAAAATAAATCTTTTAAAAAATAAAATAAATAGCGATGGAGAGTGAGCCCCAGAGGACTTGGGTTCCAATGCCAGCTCTGCTGTCTCCTGGCCGTTAGTTACCACTGAAATAGATCAGCCTCCCAGTGCCTCAGTGTCTCGTCTGCTAAGCGAGGACAAACTATACTAGCTACTCTGGGTGGTTAGGCCTAAACAAGAGAAGGACGGGAAACTGCGCTGAACGCAGCAGCCGGCGGGGCTCCTGCCCCTATCAAGGACTGACTTGTTTGGGTAACCCTGGAGCCTGGGTGGAGCTGGTATTCTAGGGTAGGGGAAGGCTCCAAGCAGGGGGTCTGTGAGTCCTGGGACTGAATGTGAAGGGGAAGCAAAGGGAGGCCAGGGAGGCCACAGCTAGTTGCGTAGTAACAGGGTTTTCTTTGCTTGTGAAGAGCCGGCTGGTGTTGACAGGTAACTAGGTGGAGGTTTCAATCTGCAAAGAAGTTAAAGGTTAAACAAAGGGAATTCTTCCGGGGGAATGCATGGACTCCAGCTGGAGCAGGCGGGTGAGCAGGAAGGGCAGCCTGCAGGCCCTGCCCACCGCAGAGGCAGTGCGGGGGAGGGGCACTGTGCAGCCTGGACTTGGCGTCTCTCCGTGGCCATAGAAACCGCATCTGTCTCTTTCAACAGGGCTCTGAGGAAGGGATATTTAACTCCGACTCCTTTGGGTCTGCAGCAGTCCTGCCTTCTCTGAGGACACCCAGGGCCCTGGCCCTGTGCACTGAGATGGGCTGCCAAGCCAGCAAAAGCACCAAAGTGGTGGATGAGCCCCAGCAGCCCGGGGGCCAGCAGGAGGGGGAAGAGCCCAAGCCGGAGGCCTGCGCGGAGACGGCGGACGGCAAAGATGCCCCACAGAAGGATGGCGCTCCTGAGCCCAAGAGCTGAGATGCTTTTCTCCGGAGAGGGCCCCTCACTGCGCTCCTGGAACTGCCTCTGGTTCATGAAACCCACGACCATTTCCATGGGGAGCTGAGAGCAGCGTCAGGAGAGAAATCCTGGCCTTGGGGACTCGGGAGGGGCCCTGCTTCAGGCTGTGCTCCCGGCAGCTGAGGTAAAGAGGACTCAATTCTCCTACCCTCTGGTGGGGACAAAAGACGCTTCTGGACATCATGGGACTTGCCCGCGAGGCCTGGAAAGGACCAGCCCCGCAGCAGACCCTGAGGGCTCCAGGGAACGTCCCTGCTGAGCGGTGACAGCCCAGCCGCACCCCCGGCCCCCCCAACGCGCCCCCACCCCGCCTGGCCTCTCTCAACCCTGAAAACCCAGCGGTCACGTCATGGGTCGGGGTGTGTGGTTCTCAATTTGCTCTTTCTCTCCCTTTTAAAAACAGCTGGCGGGGCACCAGCACCCCTCACGGCTGGGCGCGCGCCGGGTCACGCCCTGCTGTCTGCGTGAATAATTCAGTCTCTGACTTGGAGAATCGCTGATGAGCTCTGGGCACCATCGGGACTGTGCGCCTGGCAATGGAAGGCGACCAGGCCTGGCCGTCCTGGGAGGGGAGCAGGAGCAGGCGCGCTGGTGGGAAGGGAGGGGCCCGTGTTCCTGGGCTTTGAATCCCCAGAAAAATGTCCTCCGCCGATGGTCACGCGTCTCCTCGCCACGGACAGTCTGTCGCCGTGAACCCTGCGGCGTCTGAGCGCTCCCTAGCGAGCCTTCAAACACACTTCACTGTTTACTGACATGCCTGCCAGTCTGTCCTTTCCTTCCTGCATGTGTTTTGTTTTTAATTCCACTCAAAAGCATTTTAATGTGAAATCAAGCAGACATGTTTGCAAATAAATGATGACAGGACTGGGGATCCGAGAGGAGGGACAGCAGGGAGGGCGGGCGCGCCGCGGCGCCGAGTGCGGAGCAGCTGGGAGCCTCTTCCCCTGGCCAGGCCGCACCAGGGGGCCCGGCGGGGGGGGGGGGGGCTTTAGCGCTAAGCACACCCACCCCCATTTTAGAGATGAGGAAACTGAGGCACCGAGGTTAAGTAACTTGCCTGAGCGTGGCCTGTACAGGAGGGTCGCAGGTTTCATTAGCCAGAGGCAGTTCCGGGACCCACGTGTGAACCCCAGGGGTGCAGCTGTTCACTGAGCGCTACAAAGTCCCATCTGAAGTGGAGCGTCCTCCCCGTGACTCAGGGCAGAGCCAAGCCCAGAGCAACCCCGGTCGGGACTGTTTCTCGTCACTCGTGCAGATCTACCTGCCTGCGACACGGAGGTGGCCAGCCGGGCCTCTGGCTTTTACTCAGGGGCTGGGGGTCAGGGGCCGTGAGGAGGCGCGCGGGCCGGGGACAGGAGGACAGGAAGGGAAGGAGAAAGAGGCAGCAAGCTACTGGCAACGACCCTTCTCTGTGGCCATAAAAGTCTAAGCAACTGCAAGGATTTTAGAGATGACAAAGCCCTCAGGTAAGGAGGAAAGAAGGCAGGCCGGGAGGAAGCAGCTGGCTGCACACGGACTCCCCAAGGTTGCTGTCGCTCCAGTCCAGCCTGCGGTCTTCCCAGAAGGAGCAGGAGAGACGGGGGCCGCCTCCCTGGCACCAGGCCCTGCTCTGTCCGGGGGGTGCCAAGCCTCCAGCGGGCCAGGAAACAGGCCTGCGCTTGCAGCGGGGAGCAGGAAGTTCGGGCCTCTTGCCCCAGCATACTGGGGACAGGCCAAACTCTGGTTACTGTTTTCCATTTTTTTTTTTAAACTTTTTTAATATTATTTATTTATTTATTTATTTTTTATAGAGGCATGTTTTATTTATTTGCTTGTTTGTTTGTTTGTTTTGTTTATACAAACACTGGGTACAGTCAGAAGCGCGGGAGGGTGAGAGAATTCACCAGAGCCAGAGCGGGGAGCAGAGCAGGCAGAAGGACCAAAGGACACTGCTGAGGGGAGCAGCGGGCGGCAGGAGAGGTCTGCGCGCCATGTGGGACCCTCCTCTGGTGGCCGGGGAGCAGCCGGGGATAGAACCGGCGCCGCAGAGGCCGCGGGCAGCTTCGCAACCCTGCGCTCAACCGCTGCGCCACCGGGGAGGCCCTGTTTTCCATTTTTAAGACAATTCTTTTTTCTCCCTTCGTTCTCCTAATGGGAATTCACCCTGCAAACCAGCTCTGTGTCTGGTGAGACGCTGTCCACCGTGCCCACCCTCAGGCCAAGCGGGAAAAGGCCTCAGTGGCGGGGCGGCTTGTAGGCAGGGTGGTGGTTACTTCACCAGCTCCTGGGGGGGTGGAACTCACTCGGCTTCTGAACACAGCAGAGAAGGAGGCTCCAGGTCCTCAGAAGTTCAGAAACTGGGTGGTTTGTTTTGTTTCTTCGGGGATGGCGCAAAATGCTCATTTAATTAAATTCAAGATCTCTCAGGGCTTTTAAAAACAGGATTCCTCATCTACCTCCAGCTGGGGCAGGCATGCTGCAATTTGCCAGGAAGTTAATCTGCAAGAGGAAAAAGCACCCAGTTTTTTTTTTTAGGGACACTCCATTGTTCCCTCAGGGCCCGGGACTGCTCATGTGCCCCCCTGAGCTCAGGGGCCTGGCAAAAAAGCGGTGAGAATTATGTCCACGAAGACATGACTTGAGTCTCCCGAAAATCTGGCTCTTAACTTGAGAGCCCCTGCTCCCAACTCACCTGAGCCTTCTCCTGAGCCGCTGGAAAGGAGCTTGTTTACTAGTCAACTGATCTGTCCACATGTCCTCCCTCCCTCCCATCATCCACCCTTCTTTCTAGAAAGTTCGCTTAGCATTCATCTAGCTATCCGTCCACTGAGCTCTTCCCTTAGATTTTTTTTTTCAGTTACATCAGGCAGTAAGTTATCCCTTCGAAGCCCCATCCATTCACTACAAGTATTTTTTAGTTTCCCGTCTTCGCTTCCCTCCTATCTATTAACTGAGCTGCGACGGGGGGACTGCTGTGTGCCCAGCTCCTTAGTGCTCTGAAAAGGCTGAGGTGTGTTTGTGGGAGCACAGCCTGGCACAGGGTGTCGGGAGAGGTTGTTCCGGACCAGGTGAGACTGGCATGGAGCCTTGAAGGGGAAGCGGGAATTGGCCAGGACAGGGAGGGGATGGGAGCGGTATCACCCAGGATGGGAGGCTGCCTGGGCACGATGACTGGGGGACCCCGAGGGCACCTCCCACAAGGACAGGGAGGGGGCGCTGCCCAAGTGAGAAGGATGGGAACTGGGGGCTTTGCATTTTATACACTGAGGCTGAGGGTTCATCCTAACGGGGGTGAGGGCTTAAGGCAGAGGGGTGCTAGGACCTGGCTTTGAGTGCTAGGTATCCTGCCTCCCGGTAACAAACCCCACCTTTCCCCTTGGGGCACCACTTTCTTCCTCTCAGTTTGCATGGCTGGGTGAGGCTCATCCCACTCACAGGCTCCAGGCTAAGCATGAAAAGTCCCTGATCAAAGCGATTTGCTCAAGAACATGGGGTCAAACCCAAACCGGTCCTGGGACTTTTCTGCTGAAACAATTAGGGAAGAAGTGCTCACTTTCTTTTTTTTTTTTAAGATTTATTTATTTATGCAGACAAGGTCTGGGGCACAGGCCAGACATGGGGGGGGGGGGAGGGGGTGGTGGTGAGAAGATTCACCAGAGGCGGAGCAGGGAGCAGAACAGGCAGACAGACTGAAATACACTCTGAGGTGAGCAGTGGGGAGACAGGAAAGGTCTGCCGCGCCCTGTGGGTAGCTCCTTGGCCAGGGATCGAACTCAGGCCGCCGTGGCTGGCAATAGCTTGATAGTGCTGCAAATTAAAGTCTTACACACTTACTTTCGTCTTTATGCGGTGGGGGGTAAGAACCCATTTAGGGCAGGCAGGTTTGGGGGGCCTGGGGTGCTTCGTCGCCCTGCTCTGTAACAGATGTCTCCCCGCTGATAGAGAGGCCTCTGTTACACGACAGTCACCGAATCTCATCTGCGCACAACCGTGAGCTCTTCCTACTGCTGGCGTGTCTGGGTCACTGCAGGTCAGTGACAGAGGCCGCCTGCGGTGCACGCCTGGCGACGAGAAGGAGCACCAGACACTGAGTCCGTTACAGGCAGGGCGGGGGGCACCCCGGAACCCCCAAACCTGCTTCTCTAAATAGGCTCTGTCATCTGCTGCATCAAGACAAACACACGCTAGTGCTTAAGACCTTCAAAGGAAAATGCCTTCAATACAGTGACTGTGCGCTGGAGGGGCGAGAAAGAGAAAGAATGTAGCTTCCAAACCGAGCACCCAAAGGTGCCCGTTCCCTCGTGGGTAACTGCCCAGCCAAGCAGGGTTGGCGAAAAAGCAAGCCGCCACACGTCTGGGGCGCGTCCTGGTGGGGCCCGCAGGAAGGGGGCAGAGCAACCAGGCGAGCCTGCAAGGAAAAGAGCAAATTCAGCAGGAGGATAAGGGCTGCCTTCGCGGGCCTGCCGCGGGCTCTCCCCAGTCTGTCTCGGGTGTCTCCCTCTGCGTCCCCCACGCCCGGTGAAGGCCCGAGGCCGAGAAGCCAGCGCAGCCTCTTCAGGCTCTGCCCCGCGCGCCCCCCCAGGCCCTCTCCTGCCCTCGCCCTCCTCTTCCTCCGGGCTCCTCTGCTTCTCCCCCTGTCGGCTCCCCCTCCTTGGGGTGGGGCAGGGCGCCTGGAACCCCTGCTCCCTGGGGACCCCCCCTGCTCCCCTCCAGCTACACCACCGCACTCGGATCCCACCACGCAGCGCTGCCAGGAGCCGCCCTGACAGGAGGCAGCGCCGGGTCCACACGCCGGGGAGGGTGCCCGGCCGAGCAGGGGAGCGCGACGAGGACCAAGTCAAGAAACACCCAGGGGGAGAACCAAGCCCCTCGGGCGGGTGGCGGCACGCAGGGGCTCAGGGGAGAACGGGGTCAAGGTTTCTGGGCGGCTGGCCCCGCGGGGGGAGGTTGAGTCTGAGATGCTCACGGGACAAAATGGAAAGAGCAGCAGCAGGTGCTCGTGCCCGGGTTGCTGTGCCCCGCGCCGTGGCGAGCACTTGGCATCCAGGACCCGTTGAGTCCTCACGAGCCCTGCGTGGCCGCTGAGAGGTGCCCCCCTCCCTGTCCTGGAACAGGAGCGTCCAGAAAATACAGTGGCTGTTACACCCTCTCCGAGGGAGATCCCAGGGCGCTCCCCTTGCAGCGGCACACAGCGAGTTTCCCCAAGAGGCAGAGACCCCTGGTTATAGCCAACAAGGCGGGTTTATTATATATTTAAAAAAAGGAAAGAAGATGCTGGCACAGACGAGCCGGCAGGAAGAGCTGCCGCTGCTCTTTGCAAAGGAAGAAAAGGTTTGTGAGAAGCAGCACCTGTGTAGTCACGGAGGGCGGGGTGGGGGGCTGCCTCTTCCTGGGGCAGACATGGCGCTGACGCAGTGGTCTTCTTTGGGGAGGGGTTTATTCCCCTGTGGAGTTGTTACCTATTGTTCAGTTACTTCTAGGGGTGACTAGGTTGACAGGTAAGGACTGGGGATTGTCCATAATGGCCTCCATCTGCACCTCTGGTCTGCGCCCCGATACTGTCCACAGCACCTGACACCTGCTGCAGCCGCGGGCGCCGAGGACTCTGCATGTCCGTAGCTGGTTTAACAACCGCGTTCATCCCTCCAGTTTCTGCTCTAGTGACTCTTTCACCCTAAACTTTTCTACTCAAGACTCCACAGCCCCACAAATATTGGTAAAGAGCTTCAGCCCTCTCATCAAGCAGGTGATAAACCTGCTCCATCTGCCAGAAACAAATTCAGACAAAAGAAAAAAAAGGTGGGAAAAAGATGAGAATCAACTCTTTTATCTAAACTGGTAAGCTTCGGGCTACTCAATGTCTTAGCTTGGCTGGCTGTAACGGTATCATGGAGCTGGTGTTTTAAACAGCAAGTATTTTTTTCTCACAGGTCTGAAGACCGGAAGGCCAAGGTCAGGGGCCAATGTGGTAAGGTCTGGTGAAAGCCCGTGGTCGCAGTGGTAGGACTCCACCTTGTCACTACGTTCTCACATGGGGAGGAGGAAGAGGAAGAGGAAGAGGCTTTTGCCTTATGTGGCCAGACTGACTAAAATTGAATGGATTGATAATCACTAGGCCCTGAAACAGTATAATCCCCACAGAATGGGGAGTTTCCAGGATCCCTGCCACACCCAAGGAATCTTCTCTTTCTTAAAAGGACAGGTTTTCTGGGTTGTTGGTGTGTTATTAATAAGAAGCTGTACAGGTTTTCTCTACTTTGAAGCAATCCACGTAGGAAACAATTCTGTGTGTTACTGGAGTAATTTCCTTTCATCGTTTAATGCCTTTCACTATTTAAGAGAAATGAGTGTTCTCACTTTTAAAAAGAGCTGAGGGGTTTTGGTGGTGTTTTTTTTTTTTTTTTTCAACCATACTGTCTCCTATATTTACTTTTGAAATCTCTTATTGTTATTTTGGTTAAATGGACAACTAAGTATTGTTGCAGTGACCTGTGCTCTTGGTTAATCAAGTGTTTAAACCCTCTGACATTTTTGACAGCTTCCCCAAATTAAATTCTAAATGAAGTCTTCTTGACCTCAAACTGAGTTTGAGATTTCCCAGAGGTCCCTGGAAAACCTCAAAGGGTTTGTTCTCTCACTGTAAAAAGAGAGCTGTTAGCTAATTAGGTTTATTTGATGTGTTAAATTGCATGGAAAGCATTGTCAAGTAAGAAGAGATGCTTAACCTTCCCTAGCTTATATTTGTATGGATAAATGCTATTAATATTAAGTACTTCAGAAATTGTATGAATTTCCTGGAAATTTGTCATGCCTTTACTGTCCATGATATGCACTGGTATAATGTTATTAGTCATAATTGCAGTTATTATTTAAAATATTGTATGCCACAGAAACAACCAAAGTTTCTTGTCAAATTTTGTTATTTTTATAATGAAAGTCTATCAATTTTTAAATTAAGGACATTTTTAAGTCTGGATATTCACAGATAGTTATCGTTTTATGCTGATGCTTTCTGACAGCCATTGTAATTAGCTACAAGTCAGACTGCTTCACCTTCAACAAAAAGGGACTATCTCAGACAGACACCAAAGGACCTTACTCTGGGGTATAGGCTTCTGACTGTTTTTATAGCTTTGAGATCATATCACTGAACTGAGTAAAGATTTCCAGAACTTGAGAAACTGATGGATTTATGAAACTCCTAACCAAATAATTATTTACATGGGACTGAATGAAGTAATGAAGAATGATGATAATTTTTATGGCTTTTTGGTACCAGATCTATAGGAAGAAAAACACAAGCACTGGCTAGATGCAGCTCTCTCCACCTGTGACTATGCAGGTGCCCTTCTTTTTCTTTCTCCTCTTCCTATTACATATGTCCTTTTAAAATGTTAAAGCAAAAAAGAAAAAGAAAGAAAGAAAAAGAAAAATACAAAACCCTGAAGAACAAAAATCAGAGTAGAGGTAAGTGGAGAGATATTCCATGTTCATGGATAGCAAGATTCTATATTGTCAAGATGTCAGTTCACCCCAATTTGATCTACAGATTTGAGGCAATTCCAATCAAAATCCCCTCAAGTTGGGCTTCCCCGGTGGCGCAGCGGTTGAGCACTGGGTTGCGAAGCTGCCCGCGGCCTCTGCGGCGCCGGTTCAATCCCCGGCTGCTCCCCGGCCACCAGAGGAGGGTCCCACATGGCGCGCAGACCTCTCCTGCCGCCCGCTGCTCCCCTCAGCAGTGTACTTCGGTCCCTCTGCTCTGCTCCCCGCTCTGGCTCTGGTGAATTCTCTCACCCTCCCGCGCTTCTGACTGTACCCAGTGCATGTATAAACAAAACAAACAAATAAATAAATAAATAAAAACATGCCTCTCTATAAAAAAAAAAAAAAAATCCCCTCAAGTTATTTTGTGGAGGTTAACAAACCAGTTATAAAGCTAATATGGAAAGGCAAAAAAAAAAAATAGTCTATTAAAATAGAAAAACAAAACTGGAGGACTGACAATATCCGACTTAAAGACTTACTACAAAGGTATCAATCAAGACAGTGTAGTGTAAGTGAAAGAACAGACAGATCAATGAAAGAGAAGGGATTCCAGAAATAGACCCCATGAAAGGTAGTCAGGTGATCTTTGAGAAAGAAGCAAAGGTAGTTACAGCGGAGCAAAGACAGTCTTGGTGAAATGGTGCTGAAATCCGGACACCCACGTTCCAAAAAGTATATCTGGACATAGCCCTCATGATCTTCACAAAAATTAACTCAAAATGGACCGTGGACCAAAATGTAAAATGTAAAGCTATAAAACGAAAAGATAACAAAGAAGGAAACCTAGACAAGCTTGGCTGCGACCTCTGGTGTACCCGAAAAGACCTGCTCTGATCCTTCTAGGGACCACTCCTCCTGGGGGCGTGGACAAGCCCCTCCTCCGGATAGGGAGGGCACTTCTTGAGTCTTTCAGGACTTGCTTCAGGAGACAAAGGGGTTGCTGATGTCAGACAGATCTTTTTGCTTTGGCATTTTTCTCAGGCTCCTTCAGCTCCATATTCAATATGCCAAGGTGCCAGACTTTGGAAGTAATGTGCTCGGAACCCCATCAAAAGACAGGGTTTTATTCATGTGGGTTCATGGAGTTCACAGAAATATGTGATTCAAGGATTACATTGTGCTATATACCATCTTAATAGGGACTCTGGAGGGGCAGAGAGGTACTTCTGGGGGAACAATTGGCTCTTTAGAAGAGCGGGGGAAGGTGGGGCCAGTAGGAGGATTATGGAAGCACAGATGACTTTTTTGAAACTGGGTTCTTGGGAGAACAGATGAAAGATATGATAGTTTTGTGACAATGTCTTTTTGGGTGTGGTGCTGTGCAAAGAAGATTTGGGGATTTATGATAATTGAGTTATTTTGGGAGGCTTTGCTTTTAGGCAGATAAGGGATTTCAGGAACTGAAATACCTTCAATTCAAAATAATTCTTATGCCAAAGTGGCATATTTTGAAAGTTCCAATCCCCTTTCAATGCAGTTTTAAAAAAATGTCCTGGACTAATATCCATCTGCAGTAGATAAGGACCTGACAAGAGCAGACTTTCAAAAGCAAGTGTAATCCTTCAGAATGCCACAGCCTCAGAGGCCCAGCTTTAGTGACATTCAAAAAACTATCTATCAACCCCAATTAATTTAAAAGTAATTCCAACTGTGGTCGCCTCTCTTCAAGAACGTTAGAAAACCACTTCAAAACACACAGCAATACTTATCAGAATTCTTTTCTTTTTCCTACCTGATTCTCCCATACACAGAGAGTCCTTGAACTTCCTATAAATCCCCTCAAACTGTTCCCCAGCTTCCAGCTCCTTAGGCCATTCTGTTTCTTGCTGGCCCCCATTTTCCCCCTTGTGCTTTGTTATGCAGATTAATTTTCTCTTGTTATATTTTAAAAAGTTTCTTTTCTGCTTGGCTCCTCCTAATTCTCCAAACAGAAAGAGTATAGGAATTAAGCAAACAAGATTCTGTTGGTTGTTTCTTCCCCTTGCGGAATTATCTTTATGGAATCAGTAAGCAAATAACTTTCCAGTGAGAGAATGTTGGGAATCTCACACTCTGACAAACTTATTCCTGTTACACAATTATCCAATTCCTCTTTGTCCCAACATTTCTTTTTCTTTTTTTGAAGTTGCTAAGCATCAAATGCATTTGTATACAATTATTCCAATGTGCAGTTGAGCACACACATCACATAACGCTCATTCTCTTGCTTTTGCACTCTCTCTGGTCTTGGAGTGGTTAAAAAAAAAAAAAACAACAAAACAATTCTGTCTTTGTGCCGATGTGAAAATTAGGGAATCTTCCAGAGGAATGCAAATTAGACAAATATTAGACCTATTTTAGTGCCAGTTTATACACTGACCAGAGTCCCTTCTAAAACTGTAATTATAATTTGGTTATCTTTTTGATGGCAGACAAAATAGCTGTTTTTAAATATTTGAACTGTACCCATGTGGAAATATGGTAGACTTAATCTATCATCCGCAAAGTGAAAACCAGAATAAGTGGAAATTAGTTAAAGGCAGATTTCTACTCAATACAAAGAACTTTTTAAATATTTAAAGATATTCAATAATGAAATGTGTTGATTTTAGAAATGCTGAGTTTCCTGTCCTTGGGGATATTTAAAAAGAGATTGGACAATTCTTTGCCATGATTGTATGGGACTGTTCAGGCATGGAATAGGATTTGGGCTAGACTAGAAGCACTATTGAGCAAGTGTTCAGAGTCTGCATTCAAAGCATGGTTTGCCCACTTACTAGCTCTGTGGCCCTGGAGGAATTATCCATTCTCTCTCACTTTCCTCATTTGTTAAATGTTACATAGTTACATATATGTATGTTGCATAGCACAGATAATAGAAGGAATAACAAGCTACCTATACATTATATACATGTATATAACTGTTTCTGAAGATTAAATGAGATAATGCAGAGAAAACAGCACAGAGTAAATAATAAATAATAGTGGTTATTATTATAGCCTTTATATCGGTGTATTTACTAAAATGTATTCCCAGGTATGTTGATAGGTATTATGAGATGAAGAGTTGGATGGTCAAATTGTATAAGATGTTTCTCTATAAAAAGGGAGAGTATATGTTCCTCACCCCACCCAGAAGGGGTGAAGCTGGGCACTGAGGGGAAGCCTGGGACACAGAAGAGGCTGGGAGAGACAGAGAGACATGAGAAGACCCGCTTGCTTCTTGGCTTTGGGCTTGCACCAGGGGCTTGGGGGACATGGAGACACTTGAAAGAGACAGAGCTGGTGAGAGGCCCTGGGGAGGCTGACAATGGCAGCCTTTACCATGACCTGTACTCTGATTTTGCTCCTTCTGTCCTTTGTAGCACTGTCGCCATTGACACTTCACGTTCGTTTATGAGATCTCCTGTCAGTTTCAGCTAGGTCTCCACGGGAGCAAGAGGGTGTTTTCTCTCACCCCAAAAAGGGGCATATCCTGGGCAGCACTCAGCAAGTATTGCATGGATGACTCTCTGGATAGATTTCTAAAACACTTTTGAGGTTTAATACACCTATGGAAAAGAGCACATACATGTACCTCATGACTTGCTTCTGCATAGACTTGTAAGAAGTTTCTTTTCAGAAAAGAGAATTTTTTCAAACTCGGCAGCCAAAGAGAAATGGCCGCTAAGGCAGCTACAGGACGTGCGCACCAGAGGGCGACAGAAGCAAAGGAATGAGGGGAGCCAGCAGCCCAGACACTGGTTCAGAACAGGGGACGCCTGGCTGTTTCTCAGAGCACAAAGGATTCTGGGAAGCTCCATGGCCATCCGGCCGTCACTCTCGAGGTCAGAGGCCAAAGCAGACTCCTTCGAGGTGCCTGCCAACCGGGGAGAGGCTTATTATTGCCATTCCCTAACTGTGCGGGTCAGGACTTTCAGATGCGAGGAAGACAAAGCACGCGGGTAATCGTAGGAACACCCCGAGAGGTGGAGGAAAGAAATCTTTTCCACCACGACTCAGAGAACGAGAATGAGTCCCGGGTACAGAGGCAGCACCAACACGGCCTGGCATCCTGTGGCCCTTAGAAGCGGTTCCTCCCCGGCCCTGTGATGCTGCTGTACTTGGGACCTTTCCACACCCCTCCCTGTGCGAAGGCTCTCCCTGTTTTTGACCCCCAGCCACTGCCTTTTCACATCTGCTGCCCTTCTTCAGCCTCCACCCCAAATACCTCACACCACAGTCTGCTGTGAGCTGCTGATTGACCGTGATCAGGGGACGATGAAGTCATCACGCTCTATCAGGCTGTAAGCGACTGCCATCAGTATGAACAGGGGAGCCAGCCACCCACACTACCCGCACAGCTTAGGGCCCTTGTGGCCCCTTCCTTATAAGGATAACAAGCACTGTATCATTCTCCAAAATAATTGAAAAGGAATTAAGAGCACTATCAACCCATTAACCCATTATCAACCCAGCTAAAAACAGTCTCAGGCTAACTGCCATTGTTTTTCTTTTTAAAAAAGATTTATTTTCATTTATTTATGCATATAAGAGCTGGGGTACAGGCCAGAGGTGCGGGGGTGTATGTGTGAGAGGATTCACCAGAGACAGTGGGGAGCAGAAGAGGCAGATCTACTGAAATACACTGCTGAGGGGAGCAGCGGGGGAGCCAGGAGAGGTCTGCTGCGCCATGTGGGTAGCTCTCTGGCTGGGGATCGATCTCAGGCCACAGTGGCTGACGATAGCTTGATAGTGCTGAGACTAACCCTTGCGCCACCTGGGAGGCCCTGCCATTGTTGTTTTTTTTTTTTTTAACAATTTTGAATTTTTTTTAAAGATTTATTTTATTTTATTTATTTATACAAGCACTGGGTATAGTCAGAAGCGTGGGAGGGTGAGAGAATTCACCAGAGCCAGAGCGGGGAGCAGATGCCATTGTTATTCTTAACGGTTACCTGTAAGACACCATTCTCCATTCTTCTGAACTGTAGGACTTGAGGCTAACACCTTTATCTAAGACCACATTAGGTCACTTGAAAACTGTGTGTCCTTGGATAAGTCACTTAACTTCTCTGAGCCTTAGATTCCACGTTATAATTGCTTTCCCCATAGGATTAGGGTGAGAGTTCCTTGCAAGTTCTAGACACTGAATCTCACCCGCAGCTGCATACTGGGACACTGAGTAGCTTTAAAAACTACCTCTGGAAATACTGGCTTATGCCATCTATTTTGAGCCTCGGGTGGCATTTCAAAATGCTTCATGCACTTGTCGAGTGACGAACCTCTGTATATTCCCAAAGAAAGATGCTGTTTCATTTCCAGGATGGCCAAAGAGAAACTATTGCTGAGCTGAGCCTGCGAGTCCTGCCCACTCAGCTACCCCTGGGCCGGCATTCCTGGCCGAACCTAGCCAGGGTTAGAGGTCCTGGTTGTGTCCGCCCCTGCTCTGGAGCTACAGACAAGAGAGACTCTGAAGCCAGTGACCCGGGCTGGATGAAAGTCACGGCTGGGCATATAAGCAATGGGACGGCTATGCACCTGAGAGCAGGTACTCACATGTGACATGCGTTGAGGTCCAGATCCAGAGCCTCCCTGCAGAGGGAACAGTCACTCCGGGGAAAGTGAGGTTGGAATGATGGTGAATTCTGGCCCCTCTATTGGAAAGGAGGCATTTCACCATGCCCAAAGCCCCACCAACTTGTCCTTTCTAATGAGCTGGCTCAGAAAAACCCTGACTTCTGCCCATGAAAACACAGATTAGATAAAAATCAATTCCAACTGAAATGCATTCCAACCTTTTCGTATTATGGTTGTAGAGTTAATCGCTCCTCATTGTCCTATGCGGTAAGGCAGAAGAGCGTCACTAAAGCACTAACGATCCCTTCCACGAAATGGGTGTGTGCCAGAGAGAGGCGGTGACTGAGGAGTTCTTAAGTGGGTGGTTTTAGAGGTGTGTTTTTAAAGTGTCTTTGGAAACAACTCAATTTGTCAAGAGAAGACACTTTCCTGGAGCTTGTGTAAGTTATTTACAAAGCACGTAGGGGTCAGTGCTTTGGAGGTTTCACTGACTCATCCCTTCGTTCCCCTGTCATTCATTTCTTTTTTTAAAAAAATTGATGGATATTCTGTACTTCTATACACCCGACTTTGTGGGGGTCCTGGGGAACCAGTGGTGAGCAAAAGAAAACATACTTTCATTGTTCATGAGGCTTTTAGCCTAGTTGGGACAATAGTCAAATCATCAAATAAATAAATGTGAAATTTCAATGGTGACAAATGCACTGGGACCAGTAACTGGGGAGTGTGACTGGGGACGTCAGGGAAGTTTGTTTCTAGGCAAGATATATCTCAAGATCTGAAGTAGTTATTAATCAGGCCGAGGGGCCGGCATGTGCAAAGGCCCCGTGGTGGAAGGATGTCTGATTCCAGGAAGGAGGGCAGTAGTCCTGGAGTTCACAGAGAGACCAGCATGGGCACGAGATGAGACTGGAGCGAGCGCGGGAGGCCACAGTATGGGACACTTTAGGCCACAGCTAGGCTGTTGGTTTTTATCCTGAGAGCAACGAGGACATGCCGAAGGGTTTTAATGAGCATGAGGTGCGATGGAGAGGAATGTGAGTTCTCTTGCCACACTGTGATGACACCAGAGAAGGTCAGCACTGTCCACTGGCGGGCAGGTGATAGGCACTTCAAAGGAGGCTGCACCAGTCAGAGACTGAATCTGTCCTCAGAACAGGTGGGACACATGGAGAGTTCCTGGGGGGCCTGGGCCCCATTCACCGAACTATGTCTGGCCCCGTCACCTTTCTTCACAGCACCGTAGGGTTGCACAGCAAGTCTTCAGCGGTCCCTCCTCCTCAAAGAGGAATGAGAAGAGAGTGTGCTCTTAACAACTGTGTTTGCTTTTGTGGTCTCAGTTTATGAGGAGTTCCTGAAGACATCCTGGTGGATGTGTGCCAAAGCCTTTGACTAGAAGATAGGAGAGAATAGTTTTCATTTTCTTTTTTCCAAGTATGTGTGCTGTTCACTTATTAAAAACCACCTACTAAGTGACAGTAAGTGAATTTTAGGAAAACGACATGATTGGCTATACTTTAATCTACTTTAGTTTCTATTATAAAAGAAGCTTTTTTTGAGGTATAATTTACATACCACAAGGGTCATTCTTTGAAAGTGTTCCGTTTGGTGGCTTTTAGCATATTCATAGAGTTGTTCATACTCCATTAAAAAATGTAGTGCCGGGGCCTCCCTGGTGGTGCAAGGGGTTAAGCACAGCACTGTGAAGCTATCCGCAGCATGAGTTTGATCCCCAGCCAGTGAGCTGACCCACATGGCGCAGCAGACCTCTCCTGGCTCGCCCGCTGCTCCCCTCAGCAGTGTGTTTCAGTCAGTCTGCCTGTTCTACTCCCCACTCTGTCTCTGGTGAGTCCTCTTAGCCCCTGCACCTCTGGCCTGCACCCCAGTTCTTCTAGCATAAATACATCTTTAAAAAATACTGAAAAAATGAATGCTGTTTGTATTTTTCATTTTGTTTATCTTTTAAAATTTTCTACTATAGAAAGTTTCATGCTTATGCAAAAGTTGGGAGACTCACAAAGGCAGCCCCTTGGTACTCGCCACCCGGCTTTGGCAGTTATGAAGACAGGTCTCATTGTTCACCTACAGCCTCCCTTCCACTGGGTGCTTTCAGATACAGAATTTCAAGTGCACATACAGCAATATTTCTCTTTAGTCCAATCCTGTTTAAGAAAATCAGCAGAATATCTCTATCAACCAAAATACATTAATAATTATTTAATATCATCAAATATCCAGGGAAATTTCCCTGATTGAGCTCTTTCTCTTCCTCCTTCCATGTGTTTTTTTCCTAACTTTGTTTTCTGCTTTCATTTTCTTTTGATGAAATAAGTGGCTTGTTTGAATCAGTATCCAGGCAAATGCCATTTAATGTATTTGGTTGATTTAGCTCTTAACTTTCTTTAACTTACAGACTTCTTTCCTTTTGTGTCCCTGGCAATTTATTTGTTGAAAAATTTGAGTTATTTGCCCTAGAGAATTTCCCTAAAGTTTTTGTTTTATTAATAGCAGCCCAAAGAAGAGGGAGAGTAGAATGTAGACTTTGGATAGTCCTGTGTTACCGGGTTCAAATCCTGGCTCTGCCTCTAACTTGCTACATGGCCCCAGGAAAACCACTCCCCTCCCTTGGCGGGCACAGCAGTGGCATGATGCTGAAGAGTGAGTCAGAATATGGGAAGTGCGTGTCACAGAGCAGGTGCTCAGGAAATGCCCCTTTTCTTTCCTTTATCCATCTTTATAATTTCATACTTACAGTATACTTTAGTTTATATTATACAATATTATTTTATATAATTATATAAACATTATTTTATATAATTATGTCAACATATATACTGTATGATTTATATATAATTATATATTATCGACATATATAATTTTATATATATATTTATTTTCCTAGATTTATTTATTTACATATAACTATGTTACTTATTTGAAATTTTACTTATATTTTAAAATTATTTTAATTATATTTTAATTTATAACTTTTAAAAAAATAATAATTTTATTATTAATTTTATAATGATTTTGTTATCATTTTTAATTTGCAAGTGGAGACAGAAATCATTAATACTGGCAGGTCCTGACAGACAAGGATCTGAGAAGTTGTGGACAATTATTCCTCGAGAGTTTAGAGGAGACTTAAATGTGCCCAGTCCTTGAGTACTGTACCTGGGCGTGTAAGCGGGCACTGGTCCTCCACCAAGTCAGGAGGCTTCTCCACCCACTACCATGATCTGGGCCCTGCTGCCCTCCCTGTTGCTGTTAGGAGCCCAGAGTCCTTGACACTTGGGGAGGCGGGTGTTAGTCACCTGAGTCTTGATCCTCGAAACAGCACTTTAAAAAAGAACTTAGAAAAGGGTAGTATTTAATTTAGACAAAAGCATCTGGGATTAATAGGGAATTTTCAGCCACTGTGGACTTGGAAGAAGGGACACATTTTTGTGAGGGGGCGCTCAAATCATATCACAAAGGGGATCTTTGCATGAAAACTACAAACTGCCTTTCCATAAGCAAACACATTCATCTATCCCTTCACCACCCCTCATCCAACCATCCCTCCACCATGCCTTCACCATCCATCCATTCATCCGTCCATCCATCCATCCACCCACCCACCCACCATTTACCTTGTATGTGGATAAACAGATAAAGCCCCTCGTTTGGGCTGTAAATTAGGGGTAATGTCCAAGAGGTAACTTGACTCCACTGCACACCTGTTTGCAAGGACTTGCCAGACTGAATATGGATGCAGAGGCCTCTGTTGAGGGAGAATGGAGATGACCCTGATTCCTCAACAGAATCCAGCCTGCACTCTGCAATTTTCCATCATGTTTGGAATATAGCTTCCTTTCATGGCTGCTTAATTATTATGGCTCAGAAGACCATAATACTAAATTAAAGTGAAATGTAATTGCTCTGCCAGTTTTCACATCTGCCAGAATTCAGCTGATAACAACAGGATTCCACGGGCGTCTCCAAGTAAGAATGTGCTGTCGGTGACAGGGGGAAGAAAGGAAAAAAAAAACCTCTCCTTTCCACATCTGCCCTGCAGCCAGGCTGACACAACAGAAATGGAAAACAATCGGCACAGGCATAAAATTCTATGACAAAAGGAGGCTTGTAAAACAGAGAAATGGATTTCTTGGGGGGAAAATATAACTTCTTCTGACAATACAATATTTAGGAAAAGAACTCTGGAGTCTGAGGATAAGAAAGTCATTAAAAGTAGCTGGGCCTTTTTGAGGGGTGGGGATGGAAGCCCTTAATAACCTACTCCCCCCAATATTCTCCTTCAAATCTATATTAAAGTTAATCATCAATTGAAAGCCAGAAATGATATTGGAAAACCATTCTTTTACAAACGGAAACTATTATAATTTAAAAGGGTGCAAATGAAACCATACATTTTCAGAAGGAGATCAATGAAAAGCACTTTATTAGAAAATATAAATCACTTTTTAATTTCAGAAGCAACAAGAAAAGATCTCATTTTTTCAGTTTCATTGAAATTGATTGGTACACCTGCAGAGAAAAGCAGCTTTATCATCTCGTTATCAGCCAATTAATATGCAGGTCTAAATGTGAATACTATTCCAGTTAACTAGAAACGGATGATTTTATTGAAGTCTTAATAGACTAGGAAAAGCTGCCTTCCACCCTGCTAAATGAGGTCAGTTGAGAAAAAAAAATCAGGAGTGCAGAACTTGGGATGGGTGGATTCTAAAACAATTTCTCTGACTCTTTGGGCCACAGGGAAATGGAAGCCAAGTGGTGTTTCTGGAAGTGGAGGGGCCTGCTAGATGGAAGAAAAGTCAGGATATTGAGTTTTCTTTTAATTGAAAAAGAGAACTATTTGGGTTCGAGTCTCAAGTCCAACACTCTCACAATTCAAACCTGACCGTGCTTAGCCCCTGGCCTCCTCCATCTTAATGGCAGGTGGAGGACTGACTACAGAAACACGCAGCCAGCTGACCACCTCCCATTTTTTCTTTTCTGTGCTCATTTTCTGCCTTGAGATGTTCTCTCTGACACACCAAAATCCTCAGGTTTTCTGTACCCCTTCCACCTGCCAAAATAGCTAAGTGCCCTTGGGTTAGACCAATTCATATTGAGACATAACTGACTGACAGGCTCACTGTGTTACTATTACCAGCGATATTTTATGAGTATAATCCGAAGCTGGGGTCAAAAAATTCTTTCTGTAAAATGTTCGATAGTAAATGCTTTCAGCTTTGCCCCTGTTGCAGGTCAAAATGTGAGACCTTTGGCTTCTGCTGCAAATACTCAGCTCTGTCATTATAATGTGAGCGGCCACACATGACCAAAAATGGTGTGGCTGCGTGCCAATAAAACTTTATTTACAGAGCAGTTAGTGGGCCGAATCTGGCTTGCGGAATGTCACTTGGCCAATGGAGCTATAAATGATAGAGGAATGTCAGGGGTCAAGGAAGCTCTATAGGGAGAGATGCTCTTTTTAATGAAATTAGGGGAATTGCAATGGTTAGACCTGCCTGGTATTCATCAACCATCTTTGATTTTCACTTGTTCACTTTGAAATACACTTGTTCATTTTTTCATTCATTCATCCATTCAGTACTCACATTTTTAAATGTTTACCCCCTGTTAAGAGCTCTACGAGCTAGAGTGATTCTGTTCATTGCTTGCGGTCAGTGGCAAGAGTTGCTGTCCCGGGTGATGCTCACTTTAAGACCTTATTAATACTCCTGTAGCTGGCTTCTGGCAGGCACCTTCTGATAGAGGCACTTTGGATGGAATTGGGAAGGACTGGTCCCAAGTGCAGGACATAGATTTTGCTGCTGGAATGCGTATTCAGAATATTACAAATGTATTTAAAAACAAGAGATCCGTTTTCTACACTCAGATCAATATGAATTTTGTCCTCCTATAGTTACTTGGAAGGCCTAATACTCCCAAGATAATGCTATTACACTGACAGTTTTTAGAAGAATTCCAGAGCATATGGACTACTCTATTTATTTTGGAACGTTTTCTTAAAGATTTTCTCATTTATAAATGCTGTACATTACAGAATGTTTAGAAAATAGAAAAATAAAAACAACATCATAAATAATCCTAATACCCCCAAAACGTGTCATGTTCCTGGCACAGTAGCTGGTACATAATGAATATTTAGAAGGTGTGTGTAAAATTAACGAATAAATTTATATCTCTTCTGAAAGTCCAATGCTTAGAAAATCTTTATCGTTTAAGATTTAGATTTCATTTTTGGAAATAACCAATATTTCTTTTATGTCAAGTGTTTTAAGTTGGTAGATAATCAATGATGTTCCTGAACATAAATGAAGTCTGACTATAAAGTATTGGGACTAATTTGTTTGGAAATTAGAGGATTTGGATTCCAGCTTCAGCTGTGACACCAACATGCTTTACAGTCCTGGGAAGCCATGCGTGCGTGTATCCAGCAACACGAGTTTCTAGTTTAGTAAAAGAGCAAATATTGGTCATTCACGGTGTGAGGGGGAAAAGATTAGGGACATTTACCCTAAAAACTGAAGTATCTCCAATCCCTCCACATAAATGTAGATCCTTGGGATGGATGGTTTGTAAGATCTTGTCCAGTTCTTTCATGGTGTGACCATCGCTCTATTGTTGCCCTTCATTAGAAAGCAATTTTTGAATAGCTTTGCATATTGAACTATCTATTTTTGGCTTGCAATTTTTTTTTAAAGATTTATTTTTTTATTTATACAATAGCTGGGGTACAGGCCAGAGGTGCAGGAGGGTGAAACAGAGCAGAACAGGCAGACAGACCCAAAGCACTGCTGAGGGGAGCAGCGGGTGAGACAGGAGAGGTCTGCTGTGCCATGTGGGAATCTCCTGGCTGGCTGGGAATAGAACCTGAGATGCAGAGCCTGCGGACAGCTTCACTGCGCTGTGCTCAACCCACTGTGCCACTGGGGAGGCCCTGGCTTGCAACATTTTCGGGGGAGTTAGCATGCTAGGAACCCACTGTCTTTGGATATTTCTCCTTTGATGTCCAAGGACATGTGTCAGGATGCCTTCTGAAGGTCAGTGATTACTTTGGCTCGAGCTCTGCTATTGGTTGACTACACATTTTTCTTTTTTGCATCACTAACCTAAGAGCATGGACATCATGAGCGGTACTTAGATGTCAGCCATCATCTGGTGGCCTATCTTTCTCAGGTGGGGAGCTGACCACCATGACCATCACCTGAATGCTGCCTCCATGACTTGGACTTCATTTATTTATTTATTAAGACATATTTTTTTTTATGCATACAAGAACTGAGGTGTAGGTCAAAGGTGCAGAGGGTGAGAGGACTCACCAGAGATAGAGTGGGGAGCAGAACAGGCCGATCCACTGAAATATACTGCTGAGGGGATCATGGGGGAGACAGGAGAGGTCTGCTGTGCCATGTGGTGGGTCAGCTCCCTGGCCAGAGATCAAACTCGTGCTGCAGTGGCTGATGATAGTTTGATAGCGCTGAGACTTTAACCTCTGCACCATCAGGAGGCCCTTGGACCTCATTTAAATGGGGAAATGTAGGTTCTTAGCTCTGGACACACTCTCTCTGGATAGAAGGTGTGCCCTGCTGCTCCTTGTCCATGCCTGATAAACCTCATCTTTGACACACTGCTTGGATAAGAGGATTATTTTGCCTTTGCAAAACTGCAACCTTGGTTTCACAAGAGACTCACCAGTTACTGGAGCTGCGTGAGTTTGGGAAAGTTGCTTATCTTTTTTGAGGACTCAGTTTACCCAGTGTTTCCAATGGGAGGATTCAATTAAATTATCACAAAGTATTCTGATACCACTAAACCTCTTCAATCCTAGAAGTGACCCTAATCACCACACCTTACCTTCCCATTCCAAAAGCATTTTAGCCTCAGGACTTGATCTCAGGATCTTAGGCTTAATTTTCAAATTAATTTTTAAAAAGTTATTTATAAAAGCAGCACTAATCAATACAGAAAATTTGGAAAACAAATTATATACACATACATCTCCCTCAATGTGTCACCACCCCACCCAGAGATAACCATCACATGCACCTAGGTTTACTGATAAGTAATCTGTATTTTACTGATAGAAATAAGAGAGAGAAATGTATAAAATGCATGCCCTGTATGCTTTCTAAGCTCCTTTCATCTGGCAGTATATTCTGAATATTTCCAGCATTTATTCTTCTACTCATGTTTCTGTGAAGCATTTCTGTGAAAGTCTGCAGGATGTGCCCCTGATGTCTGGGACAACAGCAACGCACCCTATCCAACCTCCCCCTTTCACAGGGCAAGAGAGAGCCCCTGACACTGCTCCGCCATCCCCTCTCCTGCCCCTTCATTTTATCCTTCCCCACTCTCTTTTCACTCTCTTCCCTTTTCTTCTTCTGCTGTCTTTTCTTTCCCCTTCTCTATTTCTCATTGTTTCTTTTCTTTTGACATTATAGTTGGGCTGGTCACTTGCAGAGATGTCAGAGCAGTCTGTGTGTGTGTGTGTGTGTGCATGTGTGTGTGTTGATGGCTACGTGGATGCTGAGTCTCCAGAGGCACTAAAGGCACACTTGGAGACAGCCTCTGAAAGTCAGTCAGTCCTAAGGAAGTCATGGCCTCATTGAAGGTGGTAGTTATGGGTCTAATACAAGAAAGGCCTTTTTCTTCTTTAGGTTAGAGTTGTACTGGATTGAATTAGGTCATCCTGAATAGTGAGTTCCCTGTTACTGGCTGCATGCAGGCAGAGAATGATCACTTATTATAAACGTTATAGTATTTCCAGACAAAAATCATGTCTTGATCCTGTACTATTTCTGTCCAGAAGCTTCGCCTAAATACTTCAGTCTGGTTATACCTCTAGGTGAGAATCAACGATCTCTAACTCCTTCCCAGTATTAGATTCTGTGATTCTATTACTCTGTGACATTGGCCTTTATCTAAGGTGCTAGTATTTAATTTCCTGAACTGATGCTGGTAAAAAACTTGGATGAAAGGAGGTTTAACTAAGTGCAAATAATGAGATTTCGGTTTATCTGGGAATTTCAATTGTTAGGCCTTCCCTACCCTCATTGCTGTGGATACGTGATGGGGTGTCTTAATGACAAAAGCAGTAAGTGACACAGGTGGAGACATGTAAGGGAAGCGATACTCACACGCTAGACAGACAGATGTTAGTTTCTACCTGCATGCTTGAGTAAGCTCCCAGGTCCTGTATGGAATGTCACGCTAAAGACCCCTTAAACGCCTTGACTGAGCAATTTGGCCGTACCCCATTTTCTCATTTCAAAATGTTTCAGGTTCCCTTTGCTCCGTGAAATGCATGAAAGCTGCTTCTGACCACAGAGACTAATGTGCTGTCCCTTTTATCTCCAAAACGGGCTCCCAATTGGTTCCAGGGAAAGTGATTTCCCCAAACCTAGCTGCCAGCTGTAATTGGCTTATATGTGACCCATCCATTTCCACATGCTTGTTAGAGCTGGGCGCTGGGTCTGGCAGTTCCTCCCGGGCAGCTGGACAGGGCCAGCAGACAGTAGCAGGCAGGCTGGCAGATGCCCACTCCTTCGCCTGCTAGACGCAGCAGCGCCAGGATGGAGACTGCCCTCGAAACCAGGAAGACCCTAGGAAGCATTGGTGGGAAGCAGACCCCTTCTTTGCTCCTTTTCCTCCCTCCTCCCCTCCTTTCTGTCCTCAGGGTATGGTTCCGAGGAAGCAGAAGGAAACTGTGCAGGTTAGAGCTAACTTGCTTGGGTTTGCTTGTGGCTCTGCCTCCTACTAGCTGTGCAACTTGGAGCAAGCATCTCAGGATCAGGAGGCCTCAGTCTTCCCACCTGTAAAATGGGGCAATAAAGCACCTTGCCGTAGCGCTTCTAGGACTAAACTGGTTAATGTAAAGAGAGTGCGGAGGACCGTGCCAGGAACTCACAGGGCTGTGTGTGTGTTGCTAATATTGGATCCAAGGGACTCAGGGCTGACTGAGCTGGGCACAGGCCGGGCACAGCACCCCAGGCGGTGAGACTGACTTTTCCTTGTCCTCCTCTCCTTCCCTCCATATTTTTTTCTACCTATACTTCTCCCTTTCTGTAGGAGTCTTCTGTCACTGCTATGCAAAATCACAAACTTCTGGCTTAGAACAACACAAATTACTATCTCACAGTTTCATCGGTCAGACATCTCACTGGGATGAAACAAGAAGCAAGGGGCTGGCAGGGCTGCCTTCTTGTCGTGGTGGCTGCAGGGAGTACGCGTTTCCTCGCCTGGCCTGCCTCCGGACGCCACCCTGCGCCGTGGCTGGTGCCCTCTGCCTCACCTTGAATCCTGCTTCTGTCCCCACATCTTCTCTCCTTCTCTGGCTTCCTCTTTCCCAAAAAAGGACCCCTGTGATCATGTCAGGGGCAGAGTGAGGGGCACCCCAAGGTCCTCAAACTTGCACACTCTAAATGGGTTCTGCCGTCTGCCACATCAAGACAAAGCACACTCTTGGAGCCTAAGACCTTCAACAGAAAAGAACTTGACTAGACTGATGCGCACAGAGAGAGGAGAGAAAGGATGTCGTTTCCCAGGGAAACACCCAACGTTAACCATCCCTGTGGAAAATGCCACTGAGGCCCCAAAACCTGCCACAAGTCTAAGGCACCTTCTGGTGGACCCACAGGGAAGGGTCAGGCAATGACCCTTTTTTGCAAGGGTCAGTTTGCAATGGAAGATGCAAAATCAAAGTCCCAGTCAAGATAAAGGCTGTATTGTCAGCCTCCCCGCAGGCCTCTCACCCACGTCTCTGCCATGTGTCTCTGCAAGTCTCTCCTCCCCGTGTCTTCCAAGTCCCTGGTACAAGTCCAAGGCCGAGAAGCAAAGGTCTCTGGTCCACATGTCTCCCCCAAGTCTTTCCCAGGTCCCTTCTCCCAAGTCCTTTCCAGCTTCCCCTTGGCACTCTGCTTCCCCCTTCTGCAGCTGGGGCAGGGGACCCAGAACCTCCTCTTTCCAGGTGACCCTGTTACAACTAAATTGGCCCCGCTTCGGCACTTCAGGGTAATCAGCCTGTCTCAACATTCTAGACTTCATCACAGCTGCACAGGTCCCTGTCATATAAAACAGCATACTCATCAAACCAGGGCACGGACATCGGGGTGCTGTTGTTCTGCTGACCATGCTTTTTCTACCTTCTTTTCAAAATGCTTATTGTGTTCGTGAGCCTCCTTCACCCCGTGTGAGGCAACAGAGGAGCTTGCTTATAGCTTAACATCTCCACTAACTTGCCCATCCAGCCGAGGACGAGAACTAACCCATGCCAGGAGCACAAAGGGTTGGATTTGTGTATCAGTCGCTGTTTTCCAAAGAAAGAGAACCCAGAGGAAACACCTGTATCATATTATTATAATATAATTTATAAAACTCATGTATTTTATGTATTTAAGAATATATATGTTACATGCGTACTTTAACCACATGCATCCTCCATCCACCCATCCATCCACAGGAGATTTATTCCGAGGGACCGACGTCCACGACCTCCTGGAGAGCCAGGAAAGGTAGTGACACGGCTCAGCCTGAGCCCGGAGGCCTACGAACTGGGAGCCAATGCGTGAATAAATCCTCGTCCAAGGGAAGGGGAAGACCGATGTCCCGGCTCAAGCAGGTGCAGGAAAGACACAAATCCCCTCTCCCTCAGCTTCCTGTTCTACTCAGGCCCTTAATGGGCTGGACGACATCTGCCCTCGTCAGGGAGGCAATCTGCTTGAGTCCGCTGATTCAACTGCTCATCTCATTTCGAAACGCCTCACAGACACACCCAGAAATGAGCAGGAGACACGGGCACGGAACATGAGCCATTGCAACTTGTCATGCAGCGTCCAACTTCAGCTGTGCAAAAGACCACTTCCTTGCTTGTCTTCTAACATTAAATTAATCCGATTCTGATGCAGCTGAGCTTGCTGATTGGGGGAAATTCACCCTGCCTATCGGAACTTTCCCTGTTCCTGGTTGCTCCGAGCGTGTGGCACAGGAGAATGCACACCCATCAAGCAGGCTGACCCAACCTTCATGTTGTAGTCTCCAATGTCACCCCCGAGATGTCTGTTTTCTCAGCTTGTGTGGTCCCTTAGGTGCCACACATGGGGTCCTGATGGGCCCCATGGCCAGTCCCCAGCCATCCTGGATGCCCCTCATGGCCTCCTCTCCTTGAAGCTTAATCACCTCAGGGAGTAGGGACTGAGGCCCTGGTCTCGCTGCCCACCATCCAGTCCCAGGCTGGGGATTCTCTCCTCAATGCTCCACTCCTGCTGCAGTTGGCCTAATCTGCCGTTGGTCAAAGAGCATTTTACACAATGTAGGAAGATAAATATCTTGATGGGGCTCCCCCAAATTCATATGTTAAAACTTACCCCCCAGTGTGATGGTATTACGGGGTGGCATGTTTGGGAGGTGATGAGACCATGAGGGTGGAGCCTTATGAGTAGCACTAGAGTCCTTATAAAAGAGACCCCCCGAGAGGGCCCTCGCACGCCCCGCCATGCAAGGACACAGCAAAAACTATGGCTGTTCATGAACCAGGAAGAGGGCCCTCATCGGGTATGAATCTGGGGGTACCTTGATCTTGGGCTTCCCAGCCTCCTGAGCTGTCAGTAATAACTTTTTGAAGTCAGAAGGAGAAAAACAAATACTTCATGGTGCCATTTATCAGTGGAATATGGAGAAACGAAACAAAGGGTCAGTTAAAGCCGAACTGAGAACTAATCCGAGAAAGCTGACAAGAGAACCGAGGCTGGGGGAGCCGGAGAAGGGTAAGGCCAGGATGGGGGGGGGGAGCACAACGGACTATGCTGGAGGACGGGTGTCTTGGTGGTGGGTGCAATGTGGTAACAACACCTGAGGGGGGAGATCCTGTACTTCCAGTACACAAACAATGATGTAAACCAATCTAATGCAATAAAAAGAAATTTTTGTTGCTTATAAGCCACCCAGTCTATGATACTCTATTGTGACAATCCAAACAGACTAAGGCATCTGCCTAGCTAGTGGAAAAAATAGAAATTGAACAAGTACAAGTGAAAGGATCAATACATCGTCCTACCCCAGGTGTTCTTCAGATGGTTTGAGGTCCAGATCTGCCTCCTTTACTTCAACCAGGGCGCTGCTCTGATGCTGGGTTATGTACCGCAGATTCCTTTAGGACTTTACTGCAAAGGAAGACGCTCTGGTTAAAAAATGTTTGAAAGCAGATGATCTCTTGGGCTTCAGTCAGTTTTCAGGTATGTAATTTTTGTACTTTCCAGCAAATTCAACAATCTTATGAAAGAATCACTGATTCACTATCATCCAGCTTTCAGTTTAACCAGGGTCCCATTAATAAAAATATATCTATTTGATAAATCCACAACACAGTAACCTTTGTCCTTGGCAATGCAGCATATGACGTGGGGAAGCACAGAGCTTTGTATCTCTTTTTTAATGTTTTCTTAGACCTAGGATTATTTCACCAAAGGGGATGAATACACTTACACAATAGCCATAGATATGTTTATATATATAAAACTTCGTATATAGAGATTTTATATGTAAAATATATACCTAAAAAGGCATGTGTGTATATGTATATGTGTATGTGTATATATACATACATACATGCAAAATGCATAGTCATAGGGGAAAGTTTAGAAAATCCAGAACAACGTAAGAAGAAAATAGAGCTGAGATCACCAAAAATTCCAAACTGATGCTTGTTAACATTTTGGGGTATTTCTCTTCTAATATTTGAAAAGTTATGTGCATAATCTGTACACAAATATTAAAATAAAATAGTTATGCAATGTTTGTAGTTTTATACATTGACTTTTTCATTTGTCATGGTTATGAGTAAACTGGTGAGGAACATACCCATAGACAAATCTTTATTTATATCTCTGGACATTTCTTAAAATGGATTTAGAGGTATGAATTTATTGAATCAAAGAATATAAAGTCTTTCTCCCTGAAGGTTTTGTATTTCCAAAATATCTTCCAGAAAGTTTATACAGATGTTTCCCAACATACAGTGATTCCACTCGTGATTTTTTGACTTTACGACAGTATGAGAGAGAGCAGCATTCAGTACAAATCACTCTGAATCTTGAATTTTGATTTTTTTCCTGGGCTAGAGGCGTATAGCAGCACGCTCTGCCATGATGGTGGGCAGCTGCAGCTCTCAATCAGGCCTGGGATCACGAGGGTAAAGAGCCAGTCCTCTACAGCCAGCCTCCCACTTTCAGTGCAGCATTCAGTAACTTACATGAGCTAGCCAACACTTCGTTATACAACAGGCTATGTTTCAGATCATTTCACCCACCTGTAGACCAATGCATGTGTTCTGAGCACACTGGAGGTGGGCGAGGCTAAGCTAGGATGTGCAGTAGGTTAGGTGTTTCAATGCATTTTTGATTTACAAATCAAATATTTTTATTTGACTGAAATATTTGAAATATTGTAATATTTTCAACTCCCATGGGTTTAATGGGAAGAAATCTCATTGAAAGCCAAGGAGGATCTGTACTATTTCATACATCTCTCAGCTCTTTTGGAATCTCAGTCTCACCAAATCCTTAAAATGTGGCAAACTATGGAGCATTCCAAAGAATTGAATATTGCACTATCTCCAATATAGATTTTTTTCCCGAAGAAGAAAGGATGCAGAAATAAGAACAAGGCTAAAATAAATGTTGATAAAAACAGAATGAGAAAAAAATAGTCTTCTGGTACAGATGTGACCCACTTTCCAGCTGCCTCTTTCTCTAATGATGGCGGAGAGTAGCATGGATTCCCACTGGGCTAGTAAAATACCTGGTTAGGGCCTGTGCTGATACCCGGACTTTTCATTTGTTAACTCGGGGATGTGAGTTATAAATCCATTAGAAAAGGGCCTTGAAAGCTGATCCATGAACCTTGTATACCTCCCCAAATCCCAAGGCAGGACAGTGAGAGATGTCAAATCTGCTAGTAGAAAGAGGCCTCCGAATTGCTTTCCAAAACTGCAGTGGTTGTTGGATCCTTCAGGGGAACACAGGGGCATTATTTTCTGTGTTTTTTTTTTTTTTTTTTTTTTACTTTTTTTTAATTGATGACCTCCTGTTCCAAGGTTGGGATCCATTCTGGAGCTTCTGCTCTCTGCTTGGTTTGCTTTAAACTGTTTGAAACAGGCATTCTTCCTCCTAGTATGACTGTAGACTTTACAATTTAAATTTTAAAATTTCCTTTAAAATATTTCAGGATAATAAGACAGAAGGCATGTGCCTGGTGGTCAAGTAACACTTATCAGCATGTAGAGTCTGGGGTGGACAGTGATCATTCTGTCCAGAGGGGGCCACTGCGCGACCTTCTTCCAGCCTTTCTACATCACCAGCAACAGATTTGCCAATTAGCACACTGGTATCACAAATGAATTTTTATTGACAAAACTAGTGACTGCTAATCAGTTTGATGAATGTTAGAAATTACTTTCAGATATGCAGCATGGGCTAAAATTCCCTTGCCTGACTCTTGCAAGGCTTGTAACCTAGACCTTCAGGGCTGGCGCTCGAACCAGATCCTTCATTAGTCCTATGTCCTCCACTGGTTCAGGAATTCTGATGCCACGACTCTAACTTGAGATTGTAGAATCCTGCCTTACTCTGCTTTGCACTGGAGCACCTGAAGGGCGAGAGAGGTGGGACGTCATCATGCCCCACAACTTGTCATATGAACTCCTTAGTGCCTGCTTTGCTAGAGGATGTTTATTTCATCAATATTGGTAGGTGTGACTGTCGCAATCCAGGTGAACAGGACAAAGCTTGAACCTCTCCTCAGCTAAATCAGAGGTCACAGGAAAGGGTGCGCAGGGTTAGCTTTGTTTTGGTCCCAAACATGACGGTGAGTGCGCTGTCCAAGATCCACATCTGAATCTTGTCTGAATGCAGAGAACGATTCTGGCTCTTTAAATTTAAGAAAAGAAAAAGACAATGAAAAAGGAGTAGTAAAGGAGAGAGTGAGTGAAATAGAAAGAAGAGGTTAAGTACAGATTTTTTAAGACTTCTGTGTGTAATTTAAATGTGACAGATCCCTCAGCGTTCGACATCCATAATGGATGTAATACGGCAAGACAAACACAGCCAGCCTGCTCTGGACACGGGCGCGCTCGGTCCCTGGTGTGGCTTGTGCGTAGTTACTCAAAGGTCACACTGGCTATGACACCGGGGTCCCCGTTTGCATTTCTAACTGTGACCTGAGGGCCATTCTGATGTGTGAACAGGGAAGGTAGCTTCCCGAAGGGTAGACCCACGACCTTTCCTGTTACCTCCTCCTGAAAAGATGCTAGAAGTTGTCTAACTTGGCTGGTGTGAAAGGCCAGATGAGACTAGTAAGCTTGAAAAATGTCACAATATTTCTCCTGTTCCACATACATCTAAATTCAGTGTCTGATAGAGTGAGCGCCAAAAAAATGTGTATTAATGAATAAAGTATGTGTTTGAGTTTAATGGATCAAACCTATCCTTTTATCTGAATTGAAAATACTGGTTTTCGGGAAGTCCTGGAACCACCTGACAAGTTTCCTGCTCCACCACCACTGAATGACAATGGTTGAGTGTTTTTTGTGTATTAGGCAGCTGACTTTCATGTAATTCTGTTACCCTCAACTTTAGATGAGGAAACCAAGTGTTTAAGAGGGTAAGTCTCTTGTCTAATGTCTTAAGACTAGGAAATAGCTATTTTACTTGGGCCTGGACAGCCTTTAAGCCACTGCTCTTAACCCCCAAGCTACACTGCCCCCCCCCTTTTTTCTTTGTTTTGGTATTTTAAACACATCCATTCTTTAATGTCTTATTTAGGAAAACTATTTTGGGGTTCTTTTTTTGGGAAAAACGGCCAGCCAGAATCCCTCACTTAAAGGGTTATCATTAACGTTCTGTGTCTTAATCTCCGCATCCTTGAAGCTTAAACCTGTGGATTTCTGATTGTGATAAGAATAGCTACCACCACTTACTGAGTGATCCTACATATGAAACACTCTGTACACATTATTGCCAGTCCCTACAAACTGAGAAACTGTGACCTCATCATCCCCATTTACAGGTGAAGAAACTGAGGCTCACGGGCTTCCCTACATTGCTTTGGTCACACAGGACACCCCCAGCAAAACTGATGCCCGAGCTTCTCCTGTTTTAGATGGTGTTCAGGCTACTGCTTTATTTTTTTCCCCTCCACCAAACCACCTGTGCCCATACCCTATCTGTCTTTTCCCCCAGCCCCCTCCCCTGTGCCCTCTGAACCATTATCTTCTTTTTGCTGAATTTGTTTTAGTCCTACTACTCTGCATATAAATATGGATATATATATATATATTTATATTTCACTGGTGAATGAAACACTCCAGTATCTTTCACTTTCTGACTTACTTCACTCAAGATAATCCCCTCAAGTTCTATTTTGTCCCAAATACCACCATTTTCTCTTTCTTCACAACTGTGTAACACTCCATTGAGCATATATTCCACAATTTCTCTATCCATTCATCTGCTGAAGGGCACTTGGGTTGGTTCCATCACTTGAGAATTGTCAACAGTGCTGCTCTGTACATAGGTGTAGATAGATCTTTTTGTATTAGCGTTTTCTTACAATTTGGATAAAACCCTAATAGAGATACTGCTGGCTCATAGGGAACTTCCATTTTTATTTTCTTAAGGAATCTCCATACCATCTTCCCCAGGGTTGCACCAACTTGCACTCCCACCAACAGTGGATGAGAGTTCGTTTTTTCACCACAACCTCGCCAATGCCAACATTTGTTAATTCCATTCTTATTCGTGCAGGCCGTTCTCACAGGGTGAGGTGGTTCTCAGTGCGGTTTTAATTTGCATTTCCCTTATAATAAGTGTTTTTTTCATGTCTGTAGACCATCTGAATGTCTTCTTTAGAAGATTCTAGGTCCTCTGTCCATTTTTAATTGGATTATATAAGAACTTTGTAAATTTGGGAGATTAATCCCTTGTCAGAAGTGTGCTATGCAAAAATATCCCCCCATTTTGCAGGTTGCCTGTTTGACTTTGTGATGGTTTCTTCTGCTTGTGATAATACAGCACCGGTAGGGGCGTCTACGCAGGCTTTCCTTGGGAAATAGCGTTTCTGTTTTCTAGTGACCCGCAGGTCACTTTCCATGGAGCGCCCATTTGAATCTGATAGAGTTCAGTGGTCAGACATATGCCGTGGACCTGCTGGAGTTATTTCCTTGAACCTTAATCGACTGTGTATTTCTGAGACAGTGATTCCCCTTGGTAGGGGAGGGATGGCCCAGCATAGCCTCCAGGTGGGGCGGCACAGACCCCAGCTCTGCTCCTCCTGACTTGGATTAATACTCTTACCAGTAATAAAAAATTAATTTTAGCACTTGAGCTAATTGGGATAAAAAAAAGTGACACCCAAACCAGAAATACGCCTAATGAAGCCCATTAAATAATTTAATGATTACATAATTACGTTCATTTAAAATGCAGGAATTGATTACTCTCAAATTAACTTTACCATCTCTGTACTTTTTAGAGCACATTTATTTTGAACAAAATGAAGGATTAGTTTCATTTCTGATGGGCACTCTGCCATTAATAATCATGTCTCATTATAATGAGAAAATGTTGTGTTTTGAATAAGTTCATGTGACCATATATTTCCAGATAACAGACAAGCTTGTTCAGTGGAGAGATTTAACCTATTGAAAGGGTCTTACTCATTTGAATCATGAAATGAGTAAGTGGAGGCTTGATGTGCTCAGTGAGCAGAGATGTGGATGGGAAAATCTGGTGCAATCCGGTTCATTAGGGACTGGATCAGAAAGCTCTAGAAGCTCGAGGCCAGTTACCAATCAGACGTCATAGGATAGCAAGGCCTGAAAAGACTTCCCAGTAGATGGATACTGAACGCTTTTACAGCTGCTTTTCCTTCCCCCTTTAAATGCCTCTAATTTCTATTTGTGACCTTATTCCCACATCGGTGGCTCCTAAACACCTTGGGATGAGTTTCATTAATCGACTACGAAACAACAGTAACAAAAATAAGCACAGTATAGTTTTTCTTAAGGTTACTATAAAGGATGGCTCTTCATGGCATCAGAACTCCTGGTGTGCTCATCACTTTTCTTTTACAGAATTTTGGGTATGTTATTAATTTTTATACCTTTTATTTGAAAATTGCCAGCATGTACAAAATTTAAGTCTGTAATAAACCCACATGGAACTGACATCCCACATGTCCAAATACTCACAATCTTGTTTTACTTAAGCTTCTGTGCAAACCCCCACCCCATCCCATTCCCTGTTGGAAAAACTTGCAATAAAATGTAAGTATAATTCTATCCATTAAAAACTTCAGTATATGTAGAAGAACTATTAAAAAATACATAACCACAATAGATACATGGTTGTTTTATTTATTTAAATTTTATTTTTATATTCCCCATACAATCACAACCCCCTTATTTTGACCCCAAACCCTCCTTTCCCCACCCCCCACAGAGTGTCTCTGGTTCTTAGTTGTTTACACAGTTGTTTTAAATGTTTATTTATATGGCTTTTTATTTTTAAAGTTAGAAATCCAACACTGGTCCCCTCAAAACACTTTTTAGATATCTGCTTCCATGAAATCCCCAAAATTTCGTGGTTGCAATTGCTTCTGAGCTTTGCTGCTGAACGACCTTCTAGCCCTTAGCTGGGATTGTGACACGTCTCAGCAGCTCTCCAAACGGAGCCCACTGAGTGTTCTGAGACCAGCAGCTGAAACAGTTTTAGGGTGCTCTTAAAGATAGATAATACAAAATTAGAAATACAAAATAACACTTGAAAGTGAATTTGTTTTTAGTACGAGAAAACAACTCGCTGCAAATTTCAAGTCAGACACTGACAAATAACACAAACATCACGAAAGCCAGAAAGACAGTGTAATGTTTTTATTAATCAACGGCCTGAACCACCCCTGTCATATATTTTCCTGAGTTCCCTGTCTGTACACACTCTGATTGCCTCTCCATGTGACAAGGATATTATAATATCATGTTCGATAGAGAGAATGGAAAGATAATTCAGTTTTCCTCTAGCCTGATGGTTTGAAATTTGTTTTTTATTATTGATGGCGGGTGACTTCACACACAGACTTGTGGTTTGTTGCGTTGCTTGGGGTTTGTACCCATGGACGAGACACCCTGATTCTCAAGATCCCATCACCAAAGGTGTCACTGTCATCCCTGAACTATTGAATATTCCTCATGGGCGAGAGCATCCATTGTGATTAACATTAATCAGAACTGAAGCTTCTGCTTATGAGTTTGCATATCAGATAACTGGGAGAATTTTCTAAAGACAAACTTCTGGTTTTGCATGTTGAAACCTTGATGCTTCTTACCCAGACCTGGGCTCTGTAGACACATTCCTATTCCTACTGGACCTCTGAGCCTGCATCTTTGGGTGACAGAGCGAGTGATGAGCGAGTGATGAGCTGGGAGCCACGCCTACTCAGGAACAGCTAGTCATGGATGTGACTGTGATCAGCATGAGTATATCTCACTAATCCAGACTAGATGGATCCCCAAAGTAAGTCCCTTTTTGCCAGGACCCCCAAATACTGTAACCTCTTTAGAAACCCAGCCTGGAGGAAAATGTACTCGAGAAGTCACAGTGAAATGAGCAGTCTTAACTGATTGTGGCTAAAATAGCTTTTTCCTCCTAGATTATACTAAAACCGATGACTTTCTGAACATTTTTAGGGTTTCATTAACTTCAAGGTACGTTTGGTTTTGCTCTGACTGGCTCTCTGATCACAACTCCCACAGATTTCCCATTTTTCATTCTGTTCCAGAATATTCCATCGAGCAGCTTCTTCTTCCTCGAGTATGCCAGGCACTCTCTGCCTCAGGACCTCTGCACTTGCTGTTCCTTCTGCCTGTAGCTCTTTTCCCAGATACTCACAAACACGCTACTTCCTTTCTTTCTCCAGTTTCCTGCCCAAATGCCATCTACTCACCATCCCGTATAAAACAGCACCCCAAAGCCCCAACACCTCTACCCTCTGTCTCCTATTCCTATTCCATTTTTCTTGCCAACAATTACCTCTGACATCATATGTACTTGCTCATTTGTTCACTGTATTGTCTTCTAATTACTCAGTAAATGTTTGCGGAGTGAAGGAAGTGTAACTGGAAACCACTGAAGAATTGGAGCAAGAGAGACATGGGGCTTTCTTGTGTCTGCCGACAGAAGCTGATCGCTCAGTCACCTCCCTCCCCACACATCTCTTTACAGTATTCCTTGCCTTATAATCACCTGTCAGTGGTTTTCCCTACTAGACTGTATAGGACAGGGAATAGTTCTAGTTGATCAACAGACCCCCTACCATGTGTTTGAGAATTAATACTGGCAGAATTGAATAGAATTTACTGTTTATTTGCACAAGAATTCTTGTTGAACTGTCTGTATTTGGCTTTCTCAACTAATTAGATTATAACTTGTCTCTGAGTAGGGGACATTTCCCGACTGTTTATATCCTCTTGGCATCTCTTAGCAACCAATACATTGTCCTTTCTAAATAGGGTTCAACCCCTGTGCGCGTCTGTCTACATAATTTCTGTACGAAGTGTCTCCTAGTTCTCCATTCTAATGGATTCCCATGCGAAATGCCCATGTCTGTTAGGGCATTTCAGTTTCTCCCCTCAAAACTAATTAAAAGGCATTCAAAAAGCAGAGGTGTAGCTCACATGTTCAAAAGGCCGAGGGACGGTGAGTTCAGGGACGCTTGGGTTTCTGCCTTAACAACACTCACATTACACCTTTCAGGACTGTCATCCCTTGTCGTCTCTGGACAGAGACGCGGCCTGGTTCTGAGGTTCAGGTTCTCACCGAGAGACATCTAGAGTCAGAAAAGGAAGCGTCTTTCTCAGACATCTCTTTCCAAAGAAAGGAAAACCTCTCCCTGAGCCCTACAGTGGTCTCCTTTACTTTCTTTTTGGCTAGAATTGCAACACAGGTGCTGCAGAAAGCAGCTTCATTTGGGAAATGGAGATTGTCCTGACTGGCTCGTAGTATCGAGATCGTGTTGGCACTGTGGAGGGGCCCTGTTTTTAGTGTTGAGCCGCCCCAAGGGCTGGCATTTTAACAGGAAGGAAGAGGAGGGGACAAGAATGGACCTGAGTTAGGCCCACAAGTGTCTGCTACATCTGCATCTGCTAGCCTCCAACCTGGCCTGGCTCAAAGACTGGAGAAATTGGAAGCACAAAGATATCTCGTCCCCTCCAAACACTAGAGCCACATTACCTTCATGATTCTATCCCCTAAGGAAAAAAAAAAAAAAACCAAAAAACCCTGAACATAAGCATATGACTTATTTAATTTTAAAAAAGAAATAAAACCAGGTCACTTAATTTGAATTAAAACTGAACCCTGAGGAAGCTGCCTACTCTGTTGCCTCTGCTTCCTCACTAAGAAACGAGGATGGTAATACTTAAAATATGGAGCTGACGTGAAGAGGAAATAAATGATTAAATGGTGGATTCTTATCCACCATTATCCACCATTATTATCATTCACAGAATGTGTATTTTTGAATTTGCCTGCTCACTAGCATTTATTTGTAATCTCCAAATCAGTATCTGTGGCAATTTTGGGGTCCTTGGTGGGTGTGCAGGGGGAGCTTAGTTGCTCACAGCACAGGTGTCCAGGTGAGGCTGACCCAGGTGACCCTCAGCTGTCTGGTTTCAGCCCTCAGTGTTCTCATGGTCTATTTAACACCTTGTTTTTAGAATTTCTGTTGGTGATTTGCCTATTTAAATTGGCCTGTAAGCAGAACACTGAGGTGCTGTCCAGTGTTTCTAGGCCCAAGAGGGCTGTGATCTGCCTTATGGAAAAAATACAAGCTAGATAACTTACATAAGTAAACCTCACTCAGCCCTGAGTTGTAGTGCTATTGGCTGCGTGTTCGCTGTAAACAACTCAACAATATGTATTAAATAAAGTAGCTTTAAACAAAAACACATGGAAAACAAAGTTCGTAATCCATCGGTAGATAAAAACGTGACCAGAGGCTCACAGGAACCTAACTCTGAGGTCCCCTTGGAGCAGTGGTTCAGCATCCATTAACTCCGTGTTCACGGGTATCTTCCAGAACATGACTAACATGAATAACAAGAATCCGCCATATTTAGGGTGTTTAGGACAGCTGTTATCATGGAGTAGGAAGGAGCTGACCACTGGTTTTAATGTCCATCAATATAATAACAATATTCTCTAGCCGAGGCTGCCAGTAAAACCTTGCAGTCATCTCTGAGGTACATAGGAACTGAGTCCACAGTTTGTTCTGTTTATCTCCTTGTCAGAATAAACAAGACAAAACCACCACACCTACAGCTGGCCTCACAGCCAGAGAACTAGGAGCCGACGGACTCAACGCCACTCGAGAGTGAGGGTGGTGAGCGCAGAGGGCCAATGGATAAGACGCAAGAGGCACTGAGCCTGGGAGCTGCAGGGTCGCCAACCCACAGCACGGACTGTGGTAGAGTCAGGCGTGTCCCCACCCGCAGGACCCTTGGGTTCAGGTCAAGTTTCTGTCTCAGGTGAGCAGGGCACAGCCCCCTCCTACCCCCCCACCCCCCCAGGGCAGCCCATGTCCTCGCTCACCCAGAGCACGCTGCTAGGCACTCATTAGCATCTCTTAGTCTCCTACTTTTCCCAGAGCACCGGGGTAGGGGGAATCAGAAAGGGACTCTGTTTGAACTCCCCCTTTATGGGGAATGAAAGGGGTAGAAGAAATTCCGGGCTGGGCTTTGGAGGGAGTGGATGATGCCATTACCTACGCGGAGCTTTTAATATTACTGTGACACAATAGTTTCAAAATCCATGTATAGAGCAGCCTATTCAAAGCCATTCAGAATATAGGATAACAATGCCAAAATAATTTTAGTGTAAGTCTTTGATCTTCTCATTATAATGCCATTACCATACCATTATTAGCTAAGATTACAATGACAAATCAATTTTAATTGAAGTCTTTGGAGATGCCATTTATAATGCTATTATCATGTGAATTTGCAGTGGAAAAGTTACTTGAGCAGGCTTGTTGAAACAGATCTATAATGCCACTATAATGGAAAATTTTGATGGTGAAATTATTCTAAGTCCCTAGGGACTGGTGATTAGCATCTAAAACCACGAACCATGAAAATGATGCCCCCCTCCCAATAATGAATCGTGTTCCGGATGGTATCTACTGATCAAAGGATCTCTTTTTCACAGAGTGCATTCACAAAATCCATAGGCTCCTAAAGCAGATAAAAGGCTCTTATTTTACAAATGAGGAAACAGACTTAAGGGGAAACATGACTTGCCCATGGCCACGCAGTGAGGGAGCGAGTCCGACTCAACCCCGGGCCTCTGATCCCTAGACAAGACTTGGGCGCCTACGCCAGGCCAGTGCCTTCCAGAACAGCACTCCAGGGAAACAGACAGATGCAAGAGCAGCACCAGGCTAGAGCCCCGGACCATGGAGCTCTTGGGAGACACTCACTTGGACTAGAAGGTTTCAGCAGAATTTTCCACATACGGTGAGTCCGTCACTCCCCCCTGGCTGGCCACACAGAAGTCGGGACTTTCTCTGGTTTCACAGTTTCTTACAAGAGGTTTCTTTCCTGGAGTAGGAATTTCAGCTCTTCCAACTCTAAGATAAAGGCAGAAAGAAAAGAGGATGACCGTGTGCCAAGGAGCCGCTGAGGTCAGGCGACTAAGAACGTGGTAAATAAAGAATCAGTTAGACTAGTTGTTTGGCTGAAGTGAGTGTTTAATTCAGTCACCCCGGGAAGCCACTGCCTCAAACCAGCTCCTCATTAGAGCGCCTTTCATTCCCCAGAGCGAGGCTTGTTTTGGCTCCTTCGTACCTTAATTTGTCCAAAACACGCCAGCCTCCTCTCACGTGGAAGAGCTTCCTCTGCGCCCTGGTCACGGCATTCTCTTCTTGCACTTCCCCCTTCTGTCCTGCACACCCTTTAGCAGAAGGGGCAGGACGGTGTCAGGAAGGTGCCCGTACCCCTGTGGGCCTTTCATTCTAGAACTGTCCTCTTGGCTCATTAGCTCTGATTTTGTTCATTCCTTAACAGGAGTGGGCAGCTAACATTTCTGAGGACTTGCTAGTGACTTTATTTAACAAACACAATCATAACATGTGAATCTGGAGCCCAGGGGAGTCCTTTCTGCAAGATCATGCACACCGCAGAAACGTGGACTCTGGCTGGCTGGGCTCTAGAACAGACCTCTTGGCCGCTGTGTCCTGCAGGCGACTCAGTTCAGCATCGTGCAGAGACTTCAGCACGCAGTCTCTGAAGCCACACGGTCACATTCACCTCTTGCTCGCTGTGTTACACGGGCAAGCCTCTTAACTCCCACGGGCCTCAGTTTCCTTATTGCAGACATGAGGCCAACAGTAACAACTTAGTTCAATGTGTTACTGGAGAGTGACCATGTGCAAAACACTCAGTTTAGTGACTGAGGCACAGACACCCTCTGTCAATTACTTTCTGCTGCTTCCAATTTCCATGACTTAGCCAGGTTCACCACATTCTATAAATTTTGGTTAAGGATGAGAGGGGACATACATTTACATTGGTCATTTTATATGAACACACTCCGAGTGTAGATGTATGTATTTGATTCAGGGGCACAATTTAAGAGCGAAAGCTAGACGTTAGGGCAAGCTACTAGTTGCTTTCATGCAAATATCAATTTTGAAGGAGCAAGAATTTGGGAGGATGAAATCAGTGGGGTAAAATCAGTTTCATAAAGTCAAGGCCAAAACGTTGGTGTGCATACTAACTGTGGGAAAAGCAGTGTAACTAATTATCCTCGGAGGAGTGGCAGCCAGTTAAGCTTTAGACAATCTCAATAAAATTCCCCAGGCCCATGTCCAGCAGGTCACAGGCTGAACAAAGGCTCAGGAATGTCAGAATTCTGAGTTCTCATCCTAGTTCAGCTACTGATCTGTTTTGTGATCCTCGTCCCTTAATCTTCCCATGCCTCTACTTCCCTCCTGCCAAATGCCAATGGTCTCCCCGGGTGATTTTGAGGGATAACCAATATGAGGATTAGGGACAAGAATCACCATCCAAATTGTTAATAAAAGTGGTATTTTGTAGTCAATTATTTGCATCTAAATCCTTTACATTCTCTCTCTGGCATCCCCCTACCCCGCCCCCGTCTTTCTCCCGATCTCCCACAAAGAAGCAAAACACTGATATATACACAGAAGAGTATTACAGTGAAATGACAATCTGGATGAAGGGGAATTGGCCATGCCGTGACATTTCAAGCAGTTGCTGTCCAAGGGAGAAATTCACCTAAGAGTTGCCCCCAGCCCTGCAAACAAAGAAGCAACAGAGAAAATGCCACAGGAGTCTTCACTGTGACTTGGGTGTTGCTGTTGGTGCTGGGGTGGTCAGTGCCTGAGTAAAGGTAAACTGGAGATTCTGCATGCCCAGAAAAATAATAAAATCACCAGCGTGTTTAAAATTAAAGTAACTACGAGCATAAATAATGAACACAACATTGATTGAAATAAACGATGTACTTTGCTTTAGAAATGTTATTGGAATAACTGATACTGTACTTTGTTGGGCTCTGGTTTCAAATGCATTCAATTATACATTTTAATGTTTCCCCCCAAACAGTCTTTCGAATCAGTATAAACTGCTGCGTGTGGCAGGCATGTCTTGATCTTTAGCTGCCATGACAACAGGATACAGAGAAATGCATTTTCATAACAATCGCCAGCAATGTTTAGTATCACTGTTTGTGTCAGGGAACAGCTGGCGTGGGGAAGAAAACAGCATTGTTTTCCGAAACTTGAAAGCTTTTGTTGTAATAATTGAAAAAAAAGTGTGAGTTAAGGGAAAAGTAGGTGACAGAAGTAAGGCTGGGGCAGGGGGCAGGGAGAGCGGACCCCCTGCCTGAACAGAAGGCTACACCAGTGGGTGCCAGTGCAAAGGTACTAGAAATAACTGGGTAATGATGTGGGCAAATTAGATTAAATGATGTGATTTTAAGTGATACAATCAGTTTCCACAACGTTAAGGGAAATGTGTATGTATTTCCCTCACATGCCTATTTGTTTTAATCCAAATATAAAATAGCCCAGGGAGGCCAAATCGAAAGAATTTCAGCAAATGACACATTTTTGGACATTATACATTAAAAATAATTCCAGGCAAACCTATGCTCCAGAAGAAAGGAATTGGAGGTGGTTCCTTCTCCGGTATTTCTCTGAAACTCATGATAACTCCCGACCCCTGGGGCCACAGCAGAAGGCTGTGTGTGTGGCCTGGTGGTTGGGGCACAGCATAGCCTGTGGCAGGCAGAAAACAGCTCTGCTCTATCCCCAGCTGCGGATGGACCTCAGCCACTTCAGTCTCTCTTTTCACCCTTGTCCAGCAGCCTGAAGACTCAAAATCCCAGGTGTGAATGACGCATGGGCTGAGCTTAGGTCATGTGCCTGTCCCGCTCCCTCATCCCCTGTCCTGGGATGCGGAGGAGAGGAAGGAACTAGACCTTTGGTTTGTGCAGTCATGAAGAACTGCCCTCCCAGGAAGACTGTTACCCAACAGCAAGGTCTCTCCCCCAAGGAAATTGCAGAACTTTTAAAAAGAAAGGCTGTTTTAGTCAGCCTTCAAATGACAAACACCTACTACAGTTATCATCATGCTATTATTACCATAATGTATATGCGGTCTCATATGACTCTAGGCATACAAGCTAGCAGTTGTTATAATTCTGTAAAGAAATACAGAAGAAGGGGTGATGTCTGCACTAGAGTAGGTAGGAAAAGTTTCAGAGAGAAGATGCGTCTTGAGACCTGGGGCTGAGGCAGGAGCTGGGTGTGGGTCGCTGAGAGGTGATGATGTGATCTCAGTCAAAACGCAGTGATCGAGGACTAGGGTGTGTTTGTGTCTTCAGGATTTTAACTAAAACACACATCCTGTGGGTCGAAATACTCTCTTTTGGTACCTTCTGGACACTCCCTTTCCCAGAAATGGGAAAAATAATACTGAATATTTGAAGTGTATTTTTTCCTCTTTTTTTTTTTTTTTTTTTGCCCATCTCCTGACATTCAGAAATAGAAAGAGAAAGGAAAAGATATAAGGGTTAAGGAAGAAACTTCTTTGCTACCAGGGGTTTCAAAAATCAAAATAAGAGGAAGAGAAAATTCTACTGTTTGATATGCCAGTTCTGATATTTCATTTTTTATTTCCTCCACAAAAGAGATGACCTAAGATTGCATGGCATCCAGTTTTAAGTGACAAACAGAATTAAGGAATCAAACGGACACATACCCACCAGTCTGAAGTGCTTTTAAGTGGGTAACAGAGCATTGCTATGTGTCGGAATATCCACAACATTCGGGGGGAGTTCTAGAAAGGTAACATGTTACATGAGGCCTACTGTTTGCCCAATTTTTGCCATCCAATGACTGCCATCCAATTTTTTGCAATAGCCACATACCACACTAATATAATTTTCTTAAAATATTAAAAAAAAACCAACTAATTTCTTTTACTTGGCAGTCAAACCCATCATGGTTTTGATACTAACTAGATTTTTCTGTGCCTTAAATAAATGTTTGATGTTTATTTTATTCTTGATATATTTTATTGAAATAAAATATGAATATTTTAAAAGTGTATAAATCATACACATAGAATGTGAAGAATTTTTAGCAAGGGAATATAACCATGCAGCCAGCCTCAGATCAAGTAACAGAACAAGGTGGTTACCCCCCAGGAACCTCCCTCAGCCTTCTCTGGCCAATATGCCCCTCTATAAGATAGCACTCTTCTGCATTCTATCATGTCAATCATTCTGGAATATATAAATGAAATATATGTATCTAGAGATGGGATCCTAGAGGATAAACTCATTTGGATCTAGCTTCTTCTTTCAGTGCTATACTTAACACAATGTGTAGTAGTTGTCTTTCTTAATAGCATATGTTTGTGATGGACAGGGAAACACCAGTCAGATCCCTCTTGAAAGAAGAAATTTTACTGGAGCCACTGGGAATGCTGACTCAGGGCCCGTAGCATTCCAGAGCTCCTTGCGCTGTTGGGCCAGGGCTTGGTGGTCCTGTGTTACAGTTAAACTCCTCTGCGTTCAATCCTGCTTCTGTCTTCTTCCTTCTACAAATGTTGAGTCCTGAGGTTCTCTGCAAGACATAGAAAGTTCCTGAAAATTTCACAATACCTGCCACTTCATTTCTGGAGGGGTAATATGGATTCCTAACCTGTGGAGTCTGAAGTGTCCAAGACACCATCATTCAGAGATTCCAGAGGAACAACTTTGGTAAGAAATTTCTCCTTAATGATTGAACTCCACTTCAGAGAACTGCTGGACAGGTGGCCAGTCGATGAGGACTGATGTCACAACTGGATTTGTTCTCAGCAAAATGATGACAAGTGGTGTATCTTCGATGCTCCATAGCCAAATTGACTATATTTAACTTTCCACACACACACAGCAGAGAAAAGGATATAGACATTGGAGCCAGACGTGGGTTCAAATTCTGGCCCCTCCAATGAGCTGTGTGACTGGGCAAATCACTTTAATGCTCTACTTCAGTGTCTTCATCTGTAAAGTGGGTAAAAACTCTCCCTTAAAGAGCTGTAGGGTTCAGAGAATAAAGTCCCCGCAGTGTCTGCAAAGGGATTAGTTGTCCATAAATGAGGATATAAAAAAATTATTTATTTTTATCTTTTTCTATCTTCATATGTTCATTTCAGGGAATAAATCCATCAGATGAATGCTTGTTCATTAAGATTTTAGTGATTTAACTTGCCTTTAGCACTTCCCAGGGAAACTGCATTTCAAAAAACGAGGGGCTGTGATGTCTGAATAAAAGAATGACATGCTGATGGCAGGCATTTGGGGGAACAGGGTCCCTCAGATTAAATCCTTTAAAAGAAAATGTTCTTTGTGTCTGGGTAAGACTGACTCTCCCAGTTTTCGATGAAGAGGAAGGATAAAACTTTCCACTTAAGGAGGCCCTCCTCCCTGCCTACCCCCCACCCCCATCCACGTTGAGAAGAGTTTGCCTACATCTTGCTTTTTCAAGTAGGACAACTGAAATATCTTCTAGCTATTTGTTCCAGTAGTTCAATATATATTCTTGGTTATATCAAATATTTGATATTTTAGGAAATCAGCCTTGTTAAATTAAAGTGGATAAGATGGCATTTTAAGGTCACCTTGGTATGATCAAACATGATGCTGACATTTACAATCCATTTCCATCGCTTCTCACATGTTTCCTTGTCAGTTAAATCCAGACTCTTCAAATTTAAAGGAGTTTCAAATCTAATAATGCAATTACAAATATTGCACCTGAATCGCTAACTGCCTGCTGATTCCCAGGCAAGTTACAAAGTCTTCATATGTGCTCACCCTCCACTAAAAACATTAAAATTCTTTTATTATAATGTGAACTTGTATAAACAAGTATAAATATGAAATCTTTCCTAACCCCCTAACTTGATGACTTTCGTTCACGTAAACAACAAAAATAAATTTGCACATTCATTGAAAGGAATACTGCAAAATGAAAGATGTGTGTTAGCAGCATTACTCTAAGGTGATGGAGGACCTGGTGGGCAGAAACCACATACCACACTGAATACAGCTGGGTCACAATGCTGTGGTCAGGTCTTTCTTAGGGGGGATTCCTTCATTCTTGTGGGGTGAGGGACGATTCAGTTCTACATAACATTTCTCCATTCTCATTGCTCAAGAATCTCAATGCCACCATTTGCCTTTACATGAATGCATCTTTTAAGAGTGAAGTCTGCCTCTTCTCTCTCTGTGATAGAACACTGTTGATATAACATGTGAGTTCCCAAATGTCAACACAGGCTCAAATTGTGTGGGGCTAGTCAAGGCAAAGGTGGTTTTCCAGGTGATCCAGATATTAAATGCTTAATATTGACAATGCTTCCAAAGTGCAACTTAAAATACCATAGAGATATTTAAGGGTTGAGTATATATCCACAGTTCTCTCTAGGAATCTATAAACTTGCTTAAGAAATACTTACCTATTGTATATAAATGAAAGAAAATACAATAATATAACTCATAAGAGAAAAATATGGGACTGGTCACTGCAATTAGGAAACTCAAAAGCTTCTGGGTGTACTACTGGAAATATTTTAAGAAGAATTTGATCACTAATTTGTAATGTGATAAAATATAACATAAACCTTATCATTTTAAGTGTTTTAAGTGTACAATTCTGTGACAATGTACATTCACACTGCTGTGCAACCATCGTTACCATCCATCTCCAGAAGTTTTTCATCTTTCCCTACTGACACTCTACCCACTGCATACTAACTCCTCACTCCCCAACCCCTCGACCCCTAGCAAGCGCCCTTCTACTTCCTGTCACTATGAACTTGATTACTCTAGGAACCACATGTGTGAGGAATCATGAAACACAGGTCACTTTGTGACTAGCTTACTTCTCTTAGCATGATGCTGTCTTCAAGGGCCATCCATGTTAGAGTGTAGTAGAATTTCCTTAAAGGCTGAGTAATATTCCATTGTATGTAAATATCACATTTAAACAATCCATTTATCCATCAGTGGACACCTGGGTTGGCTTCTACACTTTTGGCTGTTATGAATAACGCTGCTATAAACATGGGTACGCAAGTATCTGTTCCAGTCCCTGTTTTCATGTCTCTGGGGACATATCCAAAAGTAGAATTGCTGGATCATATGGTAATTCTCTGCTTATATTTTTGAGGAATTGCCAAGCCACTCTGCATAGCAGCTATATCATTTTACATTCCTTCCGACAATGCACAGGGCTCCCAACTCTCCACATCCTTGCAAAACATGTCATTTTCATGTTTTAATTTTTAAAAAATTGTTGCGTCAGCAATACCACATTAATAAATGGGAGTTGTGGAGCAGGCTACACAATGCAGGATGCTGCTGAATGAGCAAGATCATGGCCTTTTTATTGACAGGATAATCACACAGCATCAGTTACATGGGGTAGGAGAAAAAGATGGGAGAAACTGAAAATGTGCTTATGTTATCTAGGGCTTCAGGGGGACAGGAGTCTGCTGACCAGATAATTCTTATCTGCTTGATGACCAAGTGTTGTAACCGAAACCATACCCCAGACCCCACGGTTCCAATCTTATCAACAAGGCATTTCATTGATCTGGGGTTCCTTGTTATACATCAGTCAACAGCCCCCAGGAGGTCCGGTTCATGCCTTATGATGCATGCCCTTCCCAGGGTGAGCACACTTTCTGCTCTTGATTGATTTGACAGGTACCTTGTAAGGTTGGGCTCCTATAACTGACTGACCGGGCCGTTCTGACCTTGTACAGGAATGCAGAACTTCAGGTAATAAAAATGGTGGCTGAACAGGCTGCTTAGGATTCGCAGACCCACAGACAATAGGCCTTTGAATGTGTGTGTCAGTATCTTGTGGTTTTGATTTGCATTTCCCTTTTTTATCTCCTGTTAATACAGCTCTCCTTCAGCTCTTTGAACCTATTAAGACAGTTATTTTAAAGTCTTTATCCAGCAGGTCTGATATGTATGTTTCTTCATCGACTGTTTCTGGATATATAATTTGCTCCTTTAATTTAGTCATGTTTCCTGCTTCTTTGTGTGTGCTAAGATATCTTGGTGAAAACTGGATGTTTGAAAAAATAACCACCTCGCCTGTGAATGCTGTGAAAGACTCACATTAATCAGTGGTCAGTGGGCCTTGAGATCAGTCCAGGGTGAAGGCATCAAGTCTTCTTGGTTATTTTCAGAGCATGCGTGCTGTCTGGGTGGGGGTGCGCATGTGCTGCTCCCCCCTCCTGGCTGCTTTCCATGCCTTGATTTCTGGAGTTACACTGAGAACCTTAGTTTAATGCATCCCTCTCCCATAATCAGTTGCCCCCCACGTCTGCAGCTCTGAGGTCCCCTGTAGTTCTCACACTGCAGTGCCTTCCGCCTCCTTCTGCTATCTCCACCCTGAGTTCCAAACCACAGCTCCAGTCCCACGTGAGCTCCGAGTCAGGAGGACCCGCAGCAGTTCCCTGGGACCCGCATGCGTTCCCTACAGAACACTGCAAACAGTTCTCAGCCTGCTCCTTCTGGCCCTTGGAAGAGAACGGGAGGTTGGTTATTGACTCAACCACACCACACCAGGCCAGGAAGGGGCTGGGGGCGGCGGGCGGGGGGCAGGTAAAAATGCAATAATCTATATTGGGGCGAATCCCAGGGAAAATTTGGTGAGTGACAAATTTCCTTTGGAATTTATTTTATAGTTGGTCTTTTCAGATCGATCATCTAAGAAAGATTTGGGGTTTGATGAACACTTGCGTTTTCAGGAACAGAGGTGAACAGTGACCTGCATGGAACTTTGATCTGGTTATAATTCCTCAAAGTGAGCGTGACGGGTTTACCTCCAGAACGGACAAGGATGTCGTGAGCAAGATGCTTCCATGTGGGAACAGGTGGATGAATCAGGGAGCTGCTGACGGGCTCCAAGATTCTGCCTTCATGAGCCCGCTTTGTTGCCAAATATAATTCTCACCACTGGAGTCTGTATTTTTATTCCTTCATTCATCCATTCAGTTTTGATAGGGCACCATTATGAGCCAGGCGCTCTACTTCAGTGACCCATATAACTGGAGTATTAGGTGCTCTCAATGTGGCAAGTCGGTAATCACTTTACATGGAATCCTCACAGAAAGACTGTGTGGTCGGGATCATCCCATTTAGAGACCACGAGATGGGGCAACAGCACAAACGAAGTAAAGTGCCGACCAGAAAGGGGTACAAGTGGAAGTTGGTTCTGAGGTGTTCAGAGGTCCTTTTGTTTCCTTTAAAACAATTTATTATAGGGGCCTCCCCTGGTGGCTCAGCGGTTGAGCTTTGGGCTTGCGAGGCTGCCTGTAGCCTCTGCAGCGCTGGTTCGTTCCCCGGCCGCCGGCGAGGGTCCCACAAAAACCCCCAAAAAACCAATCTATTATACACATAAATTATTTGCCATTATATTATTTTAACCCCTCATTGTCTTTGAGCTATTTTAAAATCCTGTTAACGTGTAGGTAGTGACAGGCATGCAAATGCTGATCCATCCAGTAGGGTTAAAGGATTTCCTCTTGTGCAGAAAACTCAGTTTTACCTTCACGCTCCTTTCTTTCAACATTTCTTTACTCCATATATTTTGAGCTTCTCTGACTTTCCTGTGACCTGTTACCTATATTTTTCCTGACTCCCTCATTATGAGAAAAATTCACTCTTTATGTGTGTTCATTTTTACATCTGTATGAGAGTTCTGATTGTACCTGTTCTTGAAAATTCTATTTTAATGCATAATAGTTATTAGTTTACTGCAGGAAAAAAAAACCTCCCCTCATCATTCATGATATAGAGATAGTTACTGTTAAATTTTTTATGACTATCCAGGCATACAGATCAATAAAAATAGTCTTAACAATGAGATCACAGTATACATTCAGCCGTATTGTGCTTTTTTTCATTAAGGAATCATTGCAATCTATTTCAATAAGCGCATATCTCCATCATCACTTTAATGTAAACACCTTAACATTCCTTTGCAGAACAGGAAAATGCCTGGACATTTTCCAAGAAAACAGAACTTCCCAAATGCACAGCTGTGCTTTTCCCCAAGTAGGATTTCAACACTTTACCAACCAAGTTTGTCAATGTCTATTCTAATCACCCTGAAGACTACAGATCCTACAAATCCAGCAGAATCAAAAGCACCCAAACTGATCCTTGTGGCTAATACACTCCTGTTGTTTTAGTATATTTAAATTGATGATTTACAAAATACTTCAAGAGAATTTTTACATGAAAAGCTGAATATTTTTCAGTAGTATTTTCCTGTTAAACACATACAAATCCTTTGAAAATTGTTGAATTCATGCTTGCAGCAGGTAGCTAAGCAGACTCTCTGTGAAGCCAGACATCAAGGTTGCTCACTGCTCAGGAAAAGGTACATTCCATGAGACTTTGCATCTGCCCATCCCTCCCCCCACCTCCCTACTTCTTTTTTTTTTTAAATTTTTTTTTTAATAGAGGCATGTTTTATTCATTCATTTATTTATTTATTTGTGTGTTTTGTTTATACATGCACTGGGTACAGTCAGAAGCGCGGGAGGGTGAGAGAATCCACCAGAGCCAGAGCGGGGAGCAGAGCAGGCAGAAGGACCTAAGTACACTGCTGAGGGGAGCAGCGGGTGGCAGGAGAGGTCTGCGCGCCATGTAGGACCCTCCTCTAGTGGCCGGGGAGCAGTCGGGGATCGAACCGGTGCCGCAGAGGCCGCAGGCAGCTTCATAACCCAGCGCTCAACTGCTGCGCCACCGGGGAGGCCCACCTCCCTACTTCTTAATCACTGTGCTGTGCCGTTTCTAAGATCCTACAGTCCAGGGAGTCCAGGGAAAAGTGTTCTTACCCTGGTGGGCATTAAAATCACTTGGGCAGCTTTTGAAAATTTAACTATTTCAACTTCAGGGCACCCTGCTTGGACAAAGTGGATTACAATCTGTATAGTGGGCCTGAGTATCATTGCTATTTCTTAAAAATAAACTTCTCCTGATATATTCTAATGTGTAGTTAGCACTGAGACCCACAGACATTGACAGTAGCCACTATTAACGCACAAATGAACACCACCTTATTCAATCAGCATCTATTTTAACCTTGTGACATTGAGTGGGTGCTTGTATAGGCAGCAGAACAGGCCTTGGAAAAGGGAGAAGGCTACTACTCATAAAATACATCTGAAGAGGGGTGAACCTGTACCTCTGAATCATACTGTACAGTATTGCGAACCAATGCTACCTCAAAAAACACAAAATCAACCAACCAAAAAACTAACCCATACCCACCAACACTTCTAGGCAGATCTAATACTGTGAGGAAAACTTCTGCTAACTGAAGAGGGGCGACCCCCTTACACTGTAGATGACTTGTCAGGTAATAATTACCATCACTATGATCAAGACCGGGAAGGCTGCTCTTGCACAGAACTCACACATGTCCAACTTCAAGGTAAATTCCTAGAATGTATGGTCTTCATTTTATCATGGATAACTTTCCAAAGATTGTCAATTTACCTCCTTCCTTTCCCTTCTTCTTACTGATTTATAAGCATCAATATATATTCTTGATATTAAGCACTTACTGGTTACTTTGCATGTTTACTAACAGGAATTTTATTTATTTTTGAATACTTTTACAGGGTGGGGAGAGAGGCATCCCAGAACCCCCAAACCTGCCTGCTCTAAATAAGTTCTGCCATCTGCCGCATCAAGACAAAATATAAAAGGCCTTTAATAGAAAGGAACTTTAATACGATTAGAGAACAATACAGAAAAGACAAAGAATATAGTTGCTAAATCAAACACCCAAAATTACCTGTCCCCTCGTAGGTAAAAGTCCAGCCAAACAGAATTGGCCCAGAGCGAGGTCTGAAAGCCTGCCCCAAGTCTAAAGCACCTTTCAATGGGGACCCATTGAGAAGGGTGAGAATCAGCCAGACAAATCTGGGAGGACAAGAGCAAAATCAAAATCTAGGTAAAAGCTGCCATTGGTAACATCCCTATGGTCTCATGCACATCTGTGTCACCCAGTCCAGGACCAAGAAGCAATTTCTTCACGTCTCTCTGCTCCATGTGTCTCCTCCGGGCCTCCTTCTAGCTCCCCATCCTGCTCCCTTCCTTCTCCAGCTTCCTCTCCAGCTTCTCCTCCCTGCTCAGCAACACCCTCCCTTGGGTGGGGCAGGAACCTCCCCTTTTCCTGGGGACCCCCCTGTTACATGCTGACCTTGTATCAAGTACTCTTGAGCCTTCTTTAGTAGTTTTAATCATTTGTGTGTCTTCTTGGGTTTTCTACATAACCATGTTGTCTGAGAATAATGATAGTATTTGTTGTTATTCTCATATTTACATATGTATTTTTAAAGAGACTTTGTTTTTCAGAGCAGGTTCAAGATCAGGGGAAAGTTGAGTGGAAAGTACAGAATTCCCATATATTCCTTGTCCTCCACAACTCCCCCTGCTAGCAACATTAAAATTTTCAAGTATATTGGCCTAGTGTTTATGGTAAATGAAGTGTGTGGCTGCTGCTATGTTTGTATTTATGGATCCCTTTTCATTCCTAAATCACTTTTTGGGAGTACTGAATACTTAGCTCATCAAATTTTAAATTACTTTTCTAAAAGAATATATTTTTGTTTTAATTACACTCTACAGATCTTGGTATGGAGTGCTTTCATTGTTACTGAGTCTTAAATGTTTTCCAGTTTCCACTGTAATTTCTTACTTGACTCATGAATTAATTATATTTATAAATTAAACATTTCCAAGCACATAATGTTTCTAAGGATTTTTTTGTTATTGAATTCTGTTGTCATCAGAGACTGTGGTTTGTATACTACTAGTCTGTTTCAATATCTAAAATAGATGCATTTCCTATATCCCCCACTAGAATGTGATCCCGATTCATGGTATTTGGCATATAGTAACTCCACACTGTTGAATGAAAAAATGTCCAATGCTGACAGTGACAACTGATGAAGGAAATCGCAACTAAAATTGTAGTGGGGAAGGCCTGTAGAGGGAGCTCCGTGTCTGTCCCTCCTCAACTGCCCCCAACGGGATCAGGAAGATACGAATTAAACAGACTGCAGACCCCATAGGGAAAGAGGTACCTCACATCCCCAGACAAGAAGTGCAACTACTTTTCTTTTCCAGCAGAAGGAAAGAAGGTGTCTTTCCTGCCCAGCCACCAGCCCAGCCAGGGGAAACGCTGCAGCGCAGTGAGAAGCTGTAGTTGCCTGAACTTCCTTGCAGTGAGCTCGCACTGTTTTCTTGCTGAATTTTCCCTGCTCCCTTGTCTTGCCCTCCTTTCTGTAAAAGCGTCCATCTTGTCTAACCCTTCAAACACCTCTCTCTTTTTTTTTATTTTTATTTTTTATTTTTTTAAAACGTTTTTATTTTTTTTTTTAAATTTTATTGTTATATTCCCCATACAATTGCAGCCCCCCCATTCTGACCCCAATCCCTCCCCTCCCGCCCCCGCCCCCCTAAAAGTGTCTCTGGTTCATAGTTTTTTGTTGATTTTGATTTTCACTTTCTTATAGTTATTCATTTTCCTGGTCCCTTATTTAAGTTTTCTAGATTCCTGCTATGAGAGACCATCCGGTATTTTTCTTTTTCTTTTTGGCTTATTTCGCTGAGCATGATCCCTTCCAGCGCCATCCATGTTGCTGCAAATGGCATGTGTTTATCTTTTTTGAATGCTGAGTAATATTCCATGGTACATATGGACCACATCTTCTTGATCCAGTCATCTATTTTTGGGCATTTGGGTTGTTTCCAAAGCTTAGCTATTGTAAACAGTGCTGCTATAAACATAGGGGTGCAGGTGTTCTTTGGAATGGATGTTTCTGTGTCCTTTGGGTAAATACCTACGAGTGGAATTGCTGGATCATATGGAAGCTCTATGTTTAGTAGGTCCAGAAATCTCCACACAGCTTTCCACAGTGGTTGGACCAGTTTGCACTCCCACCAACAGTGTAGAAGAGTTCCTTTTTCTCCACACCCTCGCCCGCATTTGTTGTTGCTAGTTTTTTTAATATGTGCCATTCTCACTGGTGTAAGATGGTATCTCATGGTAGTTTTGATTTGCATTTCCCTGATGGCAAGTGATGTTGAACATTTTTTCATATGCCTGTTGGCCATTTGCATTTCCTCTTCAGAGAAGTTTCTTTTTAGCTCTTCTGCCCATTTTTTGACTGGATTATTTTCTTTGTTGTTGCTGAGTCTCATCAGCTCTTTGCAGATTTTTGTGATCAGTCCTTTATCATTAGTGTTGGGTGCAAAAATGTTCTCCCAGTTGGTGGGGTTTCTCTTTGTTTTTGTTATTGTCTCTTTTGCTGTGCAGAAGCTCTTTAATTTGATGTAGTCCCAGCTGTTTATCTTTGCCTTCACTATCACTGCTTTGGGTGATGTGTCAAACACCTCTCTTCTTGCCAGATGAGAGGCTACCTGAACTATGAATTGTTTAATAAAGCATTTAGATTTTCAAATTTACTCAGCTTTTGTAGCTTTTAGGAATAGTCCTGTTTGGCGATCAGGTGGTCTTTCTTAGCCACTTAGAAGAGAATGCAAATCCCCACGGGCTCCGGTCTACAGTTGTAGGCTTGACCCTGGACTGAGACCCACAAGTGTGTGAAAACATAAAAATTTCCTGAGCATCACTGAGTTTCTGGAGAACCAAGGTACAGCAGGGGACAACAGTTCATGGTGATACAGACTTGAAATTTGCTAAGACAATACATCTCTAGTGTTCGCACCACACACACACACACACACACACGCAAAGGTAACTGGGAGGTGATGGTCATGCCAATTAGTTTGACTGCGACCATTTCATAATTACACATAAACCAAAACGTCACGTCGTACATCTTAAATATCTATAGTTTTCAAATTAATTTGATTCTGACCTGCCCACTCTTAGCACCCGACATTGACATGACTTCTGCTCCCACAGATGGAAGAGGCTGACCACAGCAGAACTGGAAATCCTCGTAAAAAGGTTTAGTTTCCTGTAGTTAATATTCTCTGTAAAATAATATTCACGCAGTTACAGAGCAGAGACAGCTGGCCATTACTCAGCTTGTTGTATCAAATAGATATTTTTGAAAATATATAAGCTTTGAAGATTTTTATTCTTCAGATAACTTTGGCTTTGAAAACTCTGTATATCTTAAAAGCAGTTTCATAATGTCAGTAGTTTCCTGTGATTGATAGTCACAGCACACTGAGCTCACAGAGACATTAAAAATGTGGCATAGGAAAAGGAAAAAAAAAAGCACTTTACAATATTGGATTCTGTAGCAGTAAGTAATCTGCTTTTGGCTTTTCTTCCCTTTACTGAGGGTTTTTTTTTTTTAACTCCTCTTCTGAAAGGTCTGTGTTTTATTACATTCTAGTTTTGGACATACTAATAAAAGCTATTTTTTCTATGCTTGCCAGAATCCTATTTCTCAACATAGACAGAATTATTGGATAAGTGCTAAATTCTGTTTCTCTTTGGAATGCTGAAATCCCAAATTAAAAAAAAAATAAAAAATTGCCAATAAGTAGGATTACCAGGTAGAATTCTGATGTTGGCTGGTCTCCTGGGGCCTGTGGGGATGTGTTTGTGATGTGCTTTCACACAGAAGGGAGGGGTTTCTATTACTGAAGGTGGTGCTTAAGTGCAGAAACTGAGTGATATGGAAAAGCAATGAGATGCTATTGGGTCATTTTGGGAAATCCAGAGAGGTTCTTTCTGAATGTGGAAGCTGTTATTTGCTAGACTATCCTGCAAATAGGTTATGGTAGGATGACATTATAACAAATATATCTGGGAATCTAGTAGCTCATTAAAGGAATTTATTTCTTGCTCAACAATGATCTGGGTGGCTGTTCATGTTGGCAGAATTGCTCTTTTTCATTGATTCACTCGGGAACCCCGACTCCTTCCATCTCACGGCTCTGCTGTTCCCTAGAGCAGGGATTAGTGATTTTTTTTTTGGGGGGGTGGGATATAAAGAGCCAGCTAGTAAATATTTTAGGCTCTGCATGCTACATGGCCTCTGTCAGTGTTCGCACTTTTAAGGTACTGTTATGACAATTATGTTATGACAATTGTCATAACAGTACCTCTCTTCTAGGGTACTAAGCAATTTAACACATATGAAATATTAGGTGCCTAGATTTAGTAATGCTCCACAAATGAAATCTGTAATTATTATTTTGATATTCTGATCCTTGGCATCCAAGGGGTACTATGATAAAAATCATTATCATGATAATATCTATACATAATTCATCAATACATAAAACATTAACCACACATTCATACATTCACTCAGCTAATATTAAATACCTAAGGACTAAACTCCATGTTAGGCTTCGAGGATATAAAAGGTGAATGAGCCAGACATGGTTCCTGTCTGCATGGAGCTTACGACAAGTTTGCTAAAAGATACTTTCTTTTTTGAGTAGTCCTGGAAGTGAACACTTTCAATGTTATCAAATTTTGTCTTTTGCAATAACTCCGTGAAATTAGATATCATTACATTTATTTTTAAGATAAAGAGATTTAGAGAATTTAAATGAGAGCTGGTAAGTGGTGGGGATGGTTTTTGAAACTACGTCCCTCAAGCGCGAAAGCCAGTGGTCCTAGCAATCATGCTGGGTTGTCGGTTCTGGCCACATAAAACGATTTGCCTGGCAAAGCAGACACTGTTTAATGGGGATGTGGGCTGGAAGCAGGGGGTGGTGGAAACTGCGATGGCAAAGGTGGCCTCTTAGCCTCTCTGGGAATTCGGTTCCATCTCTGGACCATTTATGACAGCAAATGCCTTCTCTACTTGGATAACTTCAAACATCCCCCTAGGATTAGAAACATGTAATCTTATCAACCAGCTTTGGTTCCCGTCTGCAGGAGAGCTGGGCTTTTCAATTTAACCACTGGCTTAAAAAATGGAAAAAAAATAACACAAAGAAATCTACTGTCTCTACCCTTCTTTAAAATGATGAATGCTTTTTTAAGGCAAATCCATCATTGGTCACTTGAGGGAGGAAATGTCAAGAAAAGTTATGGTTTGTTAGCTTTTACTTCTTGACATTATACAAGAAAGTAATTGAAGTACAACAAATGCCATGTTGTTTTACCTCATCTATTTATATAGCAATCTGACAAGATGAATATATATGTTACTGTGGTTTGGAAAAAAGTGACACAGGCTCTATGATTCGTTCTATTGTCTTATCAGTGCTGATCAGATGTGCTCTCCTTCAAAAACACATGGCAGAGGAATTAGTATCCTTTCACTAGATTCCTGGATATTAAACAACTGAGCTCATTTTACTATCTCAGCCCCATTAGCTTCTTATGTGAAGGTCTTAGGGCCCTAACATGGATGTATAATAAAACATGCGCAATTCAATTCAATACAACAAATATTTATTTAGCACTCACTGTGCAAGGACACTACGCCAAACAGAGATGCCATTAATTCACAATCTGTGATAATTCCAACGTAGCCTGGGCTAAATGTTACCAGTGTACCAATTAGGAACAGAGAAGTCTGCTAAGCGAATTAGCAAGGTATATCTTGCCACCTATCATGCTATGCTCCTCAAAACCCACATGTAAATCAGATTTTAAATGTATAAGGAGAGCCTGATGCTGAAATCTATATAATCAATGACAAATAAGGATTTTAAGTTTGATGTTTAAAAGGTAAATGACCACTCATTGAGCCATAATATGTGAATAATACTATGAAAAATCCCAAGACTGGTTTCTATGACAGCCAGGATCTCTTTGTCATTGGGTGGTCTCGTTGTCAGGCAACTTAAATAGACCAGACATGTTAAGTTACTGCTCTTTCTTTCTGAAAGATGTCAGCCATAAAACAAAGGTATAGAGCTGCTTATTTTGTGGGAAAGATCTCTTAGTTTTCAACAGAGGTTTCTTGGGAAGAAAAGAGATACCAAAGCTACATTAAATAGGAAGAGGTAAGGTGAGCTTTCAGTGTGTCTTAACCTTTTAATTTTACTGAAATTGGCTTAGAAAACCAGCTGGGATGTCAAGTGAGCTATCCAGGAGCGTAACATTAAGAATCATGATTCAAGATCTCCTGTGAAAAAAAAATAAAGTAAGATGACGTTACCTTGCCTTTGGTTACTCTGCTTTTTATAGCCTCTTTATTGAAACCAGCCCTTTGCACATGTTCCTGTATTTATATAAATGTGTCAATAGATCTAACTCCAAAGAATTTTAATTAAGCACAATTTATTGTCAATACTGTGTAGTGAAGACTCTGACTCTACTCTAACAGGGGCCTGGATTTCTTCTTGGCTTTTGGACGGGAACCTGTGTTAGACCTGACTGGAGCGTCTCTGTCTGGGGCACAGACTGGCCCACAGATCGCAGTTGGGACCAGCCAGACCCCAACAGTCAGGCTGGGGGTTGGTCACGCCATGAAGACCAACTCTCTGATTGAGTGGGGTTTGGGTTATGTGCTATCAGTTGACGTGGAGACTGAGTCCAACAGCCTGGGCAATCGTGGCTATGGAATGACGCCCCAAGAAAAACCTGGAAGGCCAAAGCTCAGTGAATGTCCCTGACTGATATCTGCATGTTGTCAGGTCTGGTCCCATGGGAGAGGCCAACAGAAGCTCACATTTGTCACTCCCTCGCCCACTCTGCCCCATGCTTCTACTCTTTCGGTTCATTTTAATCTGTACCCTTTCCCTATCATAAATCAGAGCTGCGAGACGACAGTTTTCAGTGAGTTCTGTAAATTCTTCTAAAGAACTATTGACACAGACAGTGGTTTGGGGACACCCCCTCCCTTCCACTTGTAGTTGATGTTAGAAGGGAAGGGAGCTCGGGTCCTCTTAACCATAGTGGTCTGGCTAACTCTGGCTACATGTCACTGGAAGGGTCTGTCAATACGCAAATGTACCCTGTTATGCATAGTGATGACATCATACCTCCGATGTACCCTGTTATGCATAACAATAACATCATATCTTAAAACTCCCTCCAGACAAGAAAATGTTCTTGGAGGTAATTGAAAAAAATCTAAGTTTGGGGCCTCCCCCGGTGGCGCAGTGGTTGAGCGCTGGGTTGCGAAGCTGCCTGCAGCCTCTGCAGCGCTGGTTCAATCCCCGGCCACTGGGTGAGGGTACCACATGGTGCACAGACCTCTCCTGCCGCCTGCTGCTCCCCTCAGCAGTGTACTTCGGTCCTTCTGCCTGTTCTGTTCCCCGCCCTGGCTCTGGTGAATTCTCTCGCCCTCCCGTGCTTCTGACTGTACCCAGTGCTTGTATGCATAAATAAATAAATCTTTAAAAAAAAAAGAAAAAAGCTGACTTATAAAAAAAAAAAATCTAAGTTTGTTAAGTTTTAAAAAAATAGCATCTGGACCTCCCTGGTGGCACAGTGGGTTGAGTGCAGCTCTGTGAAGCTGACTGCTCAGCCTCTGCATCTCAGGTTTGATTCCAGGACAGCCAGGGAGCTACCCACATGGTGCAGCAGACCTCTCCTGCCTTGCCAGCTGCTCCCCTCAGCAGTGTATTTCAGTCCGCCTGCCTGTTCTGTTCCCCACTCTGTCTCTGGTGAATCCTCTCATCCTCCCGCGCCTTTGGCCTGTACCCCAGCTATTGTATAAATAAAAAATAAATCTTTAAAAAAATTAAAAAAATTTAAAAAAAGCATCAGATATCTCTTCTCATGCAACCATTTGAAATGAGGAAAATTTTCATGATTTTGGAATGATTTCAAAGGTTGGGCCTAGGCAGGTAACCTAAATAAGTAGAGCACTAGGTTAGCTCTGTGGTGAACCAAGGAACACAAGCTACTGTGAAGGCATTCGGAGTCAAGGATATGTAAAACACAACAAGGACACTCAGGAAGAGGGGGGGGAGGGGGGAAGGGAGGGGGAGCCGATAAGTGTGGCAGAGGACTGTGGACACTGGTGGTGGAAAACTATTGCTAAAAATAAACAAGTACACAAAGAGAAACCCCACCGACTGGGAGAAAATTTTTGCACACAACACTAATGATAAAGGACTGATCACAAAAATCTGCAAAGAGCTGATGAGACTCAACAAAAACAAAGAAAATAATCCAGTCAAAATATGGGCAGAAGAGCTAAAAAGAAACTTCTCCAAAGAGGAAATGCAAATGGCCAACAGGCATATGAAAAAATGTTCAACATCACTTGTCATCAGGGAAATGCAAATCAAAACTACCATGAGATACCATCTCACACCAGTGAGAATGGCACATATTAAAAAAACTAGCAACAACAAATGTTGGCGAGGTTGTGGAGAAAAAGGAACTCTCCTGCACTGTTGGTGGGAGTGCAAACTGGTCCAACCACTGTGGAGAGCTGTGTGGAGATTTCTGGACCTACTAAACATAGAGCTTCCATAGGATCCAGCAATTCCACTCCTAGGTATTTACCCAAAGGACACAGAAACATCAATTCCAAAGAGCACCTGCACCCCTATGTTTATAGCAGCACTGTTTACAATAGCTAAGCTTTGGAAACAGCCCAAATGTCCAAAAATAGATGACTGGATCAGGAAGATGTGGTACATATACACCATGGAATATTACTCAGCAATCAAAAAAGATAAACACATGCAGTTTGCAGCAACATGGATGGCGCTGGAAGGGATCATACTCAGCGAAATAAGCCAGAAAGAAAAAGAAAAATACCGGATGGTCTCACTCATAGCAGGAATCTAGAAAACTTAAATAAGGGACCAGGAAAAAGAATAACTATAAGAAAGAAAATATCAAAATCAACAAACAACTATGAACCAGAGACACTCTATGGGGGGTGGGGGACGGGGAGGGGAGGGCTTGGGGTCAAAATAAGGGGGTTGTAATTTCATGGGGAATATAAAAATAAAATTTAAATTAAAAAAAAACAAGTATGTTTAATACAAAACAACTCTCTGAAATAAAATAAAACACTAAAACATATCTTGTAACAGTTGCAAATGGGCAATTTTTTGTAAGGAATGTTATGACTTTTAATTTTCTTTTTTGCATCTCAAGTCAGTTTTTTGTTAGAATCTGTGCATGAAACCAAATTCATTTCAAATTGGCATATAGTTGTAACAGTCTCATTTTAAAATTTCTGATGTTATTTGTGCCTCCTTATTTTTCTTGAAGTTTTATCAAGTGTATTCTCCAAGAATTAAATTTTGGCTTTGTTAGTTTTCTTTACTCTTTATTATTTTGTTAATTTTTATTCCTGTATTTTTTGATACCTCCTATTCTTTTTCTATATCATTGACATATATTTTGGCTCTTTGTCTTTTTCTAATAAAGCAATACATTTTTCTTCAAGCAGTTCATGAATATTTATGTCTGTATAAAAATAGCGTATTGTTTATTTTATTATCATTCAGTTAAAATATGTATGCATTGCCATTACATTTTTTTGACCTATGAGTTTTTTTTTTTTTTTTAAGATTTATTTTTTATTTATTTACGTATACAAGAGCTGGGGTGAAAGCCAGAGGTGCGGGATGGGGGGTTGGTGGTGAGAGGATTCAGCAGAGACAGTGTGGGGAGCACAACAGGGCGAAGGACTGAAGTATACCGCTGAGGGGAGCAGTGGGGAGACAGGAGAGGTCTGCTGTGCAATGTGGGTCACCTCCCTGGCCGGGGATCGAACTAGTGCTGCAGTGGCTGCTGATAGCTTCATAGTGCAGAGACTTAACCCCTTGTGCCACCAGGGAGGCTCTGACCTATGAGTTATTGAGAGGTATATTTAAAAGTTTTTCAAATAGGATTTTCTAATTTTTGTTTTGTGATTGATTTCTAGCTTTATTGTATTAGGGTCAGAAAATATACTATGGTGGTTTCAGTTCTTAGAAATTTTTTGAGATTTGCTTTATGGATCAGCAATATTTAGAAATATTACATGTTTGTAGGAAAGAATACATGGATTTTCTGTAGTTATTGGTTGTAGTGTTCTTTAGATGTCCATTAAGCCAACTTTATAATTGTATTTTTTTAAATCATCTAGAATTTTTACTGATTTTTGTTTATTGTATTGGTAAGTTTTTGTTAAGTTTTCTCTGAAATTTCCCCTTGTGACTGAGCTCTTTTTTATAACTGTCAAATGTACACACACACACACACACACACACACTTCTACTTACTGTATCTTTGGGATAAAATGAAAATTTTGCCGTTAGGATACTATCAATATCTATTGGTATTAATAGAGTTACACTAGCTTTTAAAAACTTCATGCTTATATTTTTCTGTCCTTTTATCTATAACTTCCTATATCCTTAAGGTTTAGATATCTCTTTTGTAAACAACATATAATTAAAAAATATCCAGTTGAGATGATTTCACGCTTATGTGGAATATAGAGATACAAAACAAAGGAGCAAAAAACCTAAATCAAACAAACCCTAGAAATCTGCCAGCAGAGCTGAAGCAACCGGAGGGGTAGGGTGGGGAGAGAAACAAGCATGGAGGGGCCCAGTAGACTAAGGTAGAGGGTTATGGGTCTTGCAGTGGTGGCCATGGTCTGGTAACATGCATCTGAAGGGGGGTGAACTTACCCAAATTATATACAATACTGTGAACCATTATTACTTAAAAAAAAAGTGCTAAAGTTAAAACGAAATTATTCATTTTAAAACTGTAATGATTGGTTCATCTACAGTTATTTATTTATTTATTTAAAATGAAGGATTTTTATTTTATTTTATTTTTTTGTGGGACCCTCGCTGGTGGCCGGGGATCGAACTGGCGCTGCAGAGGCTGTGGGCAGCCTTGCAACCCAGCGCTCAACCGCTGCACCACCAGGGGAGGCCCCCATCTACATTTAATGAATTACTGATCTATTTCTACAATCTTACTATAGGATTTTTATTGGTCCTACACGTTCTATGTTTCTTTTTACCTCTTATATTCTATTGGATTGATACTACTTAATTTATTATTTTATCTCCTCCTCTTAGTTTGGAAGTTATAAATTACTGTTAAGTGTTACAGAGATAATATTTACAATGTCATTATCTGGAATCTATAAGGAGCTCTTTTTAAGAAAGTAGAAAATACTGGGAAACACAAAAGAAGAATAAAAGATTATGAATAGGCAATTTTCAACTGGTAATGGGGAAATCTTAATGGCTAACGAGCATGTGAATGGAGTCTCAACCTCTCTTGCATCAGAGAAATGCAGATTAAGGCAACATGGAGAGACCACTCTAAACCCATAACATTTGTCGATATTAAATCATGTACTTGGATAATGCCACCTGTTGGAAAGGATGTGGCGAACTGGCAAATCATACATACTATGTGCTTAAACATATTTGGCAGCCGGAAGGAAGTGGAAACAACCTAGTGCCCCTCCACAGGAGATTTCATTGCGCAATCAGGATGGAGTATCATGCAGCCGTTCAAAGCAATGAAAGCAGTAAACCCTAAGAACATTGGGGGGAAGAAGTAAGAAAGAATGGATGTTGCAATAACTATCTGCTGTGCTAAAGCACAATGCTATTTACTTTTCAAAGGCATATACTGATGAGCACATTTACTTAGTCAGGTAGAGGAGAGGCAAGCAAGATGAAGGGCAGAACCAACAATGAAAGAGGTACAATGAAAGGAGTCCAGGGTTTGCAAGGGCCGGGGGATGATCAAGTGACGTCAAGGAACATGGTTAACTCAAGAAAGGAGTTGATGACATCAGTGCTTCCGAAACCCAAATCATCGTACTGTAATTTTTGCTCTATTTGCAGACAACCTGCACAGTATACTTAATATATTCTTTAAATAGCCTCATTTAAAACACAAACTTATTTAAAGGGGAAGCTTTGCATCTGGGGTGTAAGTGGGGGAACCAGGGTATTTTTCTAGTAAATTGAAGGTAAGTATACAATTGCATGGAAACAAAACAATGGTCTGAAGCTGCAGGGGGGATCCCACACCGACTCAAGGCCAAGTCTGGGGTCTGCCCTTGGGGAAAAAGGGAGATTAACAAGTCTAGAGAGTCACTAAAGATATATTAACCACCAGCCTAGACATTGCTTTTCTTGATAATCAGAGGAGGGAAAGAAAATTGAGAAGGGAATATAACCTCTATGCCCTGTGCTTCAGAAATATTTAATGCCATTAGCTGCCATTTAGTGCGACGCCTGGGATTATCCTGAGCCCCGCCAGCGACACGTGTCCCGCACGCTGGGAAACAGGAGTTAATGGCTGCTAAGGTCTTTTGCAGCTTTCAAATTGCAAGGTATTAAGAAAGGCAACATGTTGTTGTAAATGAGAACAAATCCCTGCGTGTAAAATACCAGCTATCAGGATTTCCCGGAGAGGAAACAGGCTTTGCTTGCTGCAATTCTAGAATGTTCTGGATGCTGCTAGAAGAGCCAGGCCCTGGAGGATTGTACCGAATGTTTGTTATAGGACAGGGAGAGGGGCAGCCCAAACCCCGCAAACCTGCCTATTCTACATGGGTTCTGCCATCCGCCGCATCAACACAAAACATAGGAGACTTTAATGGGAAGGAACGTTAATAAAACTAGGAAACAATACAGGTAAGGCAAAGAGTCTAGTTTCTAAATGAAGCACCCAAAGTGACCCGTCCCCTCGTGGGTAAAGTCCATCCAAATGGGATTGGCCCAGAGCAAGGCCCCAAAGCCTGCCACAAGTCTAAAGCATCTTCCAGTGGGGACCCACAGAAAAGGGCCAGAAACAACCAGACAAGCCCGGAAGGAAAAGAGCAAAATCAACATCAAGATAAAAGCTGCCATGGTCACCTCCCCACGGGTCTCACCCACATCTGTGTCACCCAGTCTACGACCAAAAGACAAGCGCAGTTTCTTCACGTGTCTCTAGGCTCCACGCGCCTCCTCCAGGTCTCCTGGCTCCATCCTGCTTCCTTCCTCAGTCTCTTCTGCAGCTTCTCCTCTTCCTGCTCAGCTCCACCCTCCCTTGGGTGGGGCAGGGAACCTCCCCCTTTCCTGGGGACCACCCTGTTACATGTTCAGGATGGTTCCCATTTCACAGAACTTTGCAAATATGACTGGGCTGACCCAGGTGAAGCTCTCGGGGGCCGGGGTTGGCGGGTGAGCGTTTGCAATGATGCAGCTTCGAGGGGTCACCCGTCTTTGGGGTTGAGCTCTGGTTGGGGTACAGAAGGAAAGGATTCTGGAACTTAGAGTTCCCTGAGCCTGGGGCTTCTTCAGCAGTTTCCAGAATAACAGACGGTCTAGGAGGGCCCCTGGAATGGCCCCCCGTCATCAGTGGGGGGAACAGACATTAACACTGACCAGGATTTCATCCCGGCCTAGGACGCTCTTCCGGTTGCCAGGACAGAAGCAGCAAAATGACGTCACAGGCCCCCAGCCTACCTTCCTCTTTCCTCACAGCGGCCTCCAGTTCCAAATCCTGAGGGGAGGAAGCAGGGGAGCGGCTTCCCCCGTGGACTCCCTGAGGTGACCTGAGCCTGTCATTGCCCGGAGTGGAGTCTGGGGCCAGTCCCCACGGCACCGGGCGGGGATGGCGGCTGATTCGCCGTCCACACAGAAACGGGCGAGGCCGGCCGCCAACATGGCGGAGGCCGTTGAGGGCAGTGCATGCCGGGAAGGCAGGGCCGCCCTGCGAGGCCCGGGCCCCAAGGCTTGGTATTTAAAGGGCAGGAAAGGAAATGCTGTCGGCTCTGGGGGTCACTCCCAGTCTGTCAGCCCCCACCCCACGCCCCCATAATCCTTTAATGTGTGGAAACATTAGCTTGCGGGCCATACAGAAGCGGCCGTCAGCTGGATTTGGTGCATGGGCATGGCTGGCTGTCCTTGGACGGAGCTGAGCTCGCTTTCTGTTTCCCAGGATGACTTTTAACGTTTATATTCTAAAATGTTTTCTATCTATCACACATATATGATACATAAGTGCAATGTATGTGTGATGTATGATGCATAGCTCACGTATACAGTTGTGATATATATGTGCTCTACATGAGATGTGCTATTGTTTATCATTAGATCATATATATTTATCATGGCCTATATGTGTCCCACACTCTGGGAAACAGGAATTAATGTCTTCATGTTTTCTCTTCCTTCTTCCCCAACCCCTTCACCTCTTTCTACTATTGCTACTATTTACCATGTCCTGTTCTCACCCTTCTGTAGCCTGTCTAACACAGGTTCCATGATAAAAATCACGCCGTGGCTATACCAGTAGAGAAAAGCTCTCTCTCAGAGCCCCACTGACAAAGATTGGACTTCCAGAGGTTTGGAAGGAAAGAAAATTGTCCTCTTTGGTGTTTCTCTGAGCTGCAATGCTGGGTGGTTCCGGGAAGGTGGGTGGGGTGGGTGGCAGTAAGAGAAGCTCAGGAGATAGGAAACTTAAGTTTGAGACTTGGTTTTGGCCTTGGGCAAATCACTGTCTTCCTTGGCTCTTTTTGCTTCTTCATTATAAAATAAAGGGGTTGGATTAGGGAAAGGTGAGTTCAAGATTTAAAGGTAGAGAGGAAAACGTCACAAAACGGGCACAGGAAATTATGCCTTTATTGTGGGGTGACTTTGGAAATTGATTTTCAGGGGATTTGGCTTTCTGGAGAAACGTTAATGACTAAAACAGACATATGAACACAGCTTTAATGGAAGGAGGGTTTGCCGGTTCATTATCTTTGAAAGGCAGAACTATTTCTACTTCTTTTTTTCAAAGAGGATGCTTCATGATATCTTTAGAAGCTTACCTTCCCTACATGCATGGCAGACATTTGTAACGGGGGATATTATCCTGTATGTAAATATTGTCCAGTAAATTAATCAACCTTCTACTGAGAACTGATTAAATATCAGGTGCTTAGTTAGATGCCTCAAAGATGGAGAACAGATGGTTCCTTCCCTCGGGGAGTTTTATCCTGGAGATGTTGAATGGTGAGCCGTTTTGGTCTAGCCAGGAAAACAGATACACCTCTAAGTATTTAAATTGAAGGAATTTAATGCAGAAAGTAGTTACACAGATGATGCAATCATTGAGAAGCCAGCAGGGAATGATGTGATGGTCCAGGAGATGATGCAGGCCTGCTATGGGTGTTGGTTTTTTGAAGCAAAGAAAGAGAAATGACCCATGACCAGTGATGTGGAAAGGCCAAAACTTCCATGGAAGGTGCTAGAAACAGGATTGAAAGGTTCCGTATGAGACTAGAAAGTCCGTCAGATGATCGTGTGCCATGGAAAGACGGAAGACACGCCATGTAAGTAGGGAATGTGCTGGTGATGGGGACACAGCACCCTTGGCAGGCCAGTGCTCAAGAGCAGAGCCACTATAACAGAACTGGGCTTACTGACAGCAGCAGGGGAGCTGGCACCCCGGGAAAATAGAGGCCTGATGGTAACGTCAGGTGGACATAATCATTGTAATGAATCCAAAGGTCAGAGGAGCAGCCTGCAAAAGTCCTGCTTGCAGGGCCTCCCCTGGTGGCGCAGCGGTTGAGCGCTGGGCGGCGAAGCTGCCCGCAGCCTCTGCAGCGCTGGTTGGATCCCCGGCTGCCAGGGAGGGTCCCACATGGCGTGCAGACCTCTCCTGCCGCCTGCTGCTCCCTTCAGCAGCGTCTTTGGTCCTTCTGCCTGTTCTGTTCCCCACTCTGGCTCTGGTGAATTCTCTCACCCTCCCGCACTTCTGACTATACCCAATGCTTGTATAAATAAATAATTAAATAAATCTTAAAAAAAAAAAAAGTCCTGCTTGCAGAGAGCTATGAAGATGCTTGAGTCAAATAGCACCCCCAGGAGCAGAGGAGCTAAACAGCCAACTAGGCTGCTAAATCCTTACAATCAAAAGAAATCATGGATGGCGAATGGGGAGGCTGAGAGTCATCCCTTCTAATAGAAAGGCAGTGCCCACTGTTGCTGGTGTCATCCCGAAACCAGGGAGAGGCCAGCCCTCCAGGAGGAAGGGCCTGGCAACGCCAGGAGTATACCCAGCCAGGATTCTCCAGGTGTCCCCAAAGGGATTTACGGCTGTGACCCTTAATCTGGCAAATATGTCCTTTTCATTTCCTACCCAAAAAGATAAGAAGGGGCCTGCACTCACCGGAATGGTCAACAGTACACGCGGAGAGTTCAGCTCCAGGGCTACGTTGATTCTCTACCTTCCTTCATAGTAGATTCTGAATTGGTCTGGGCTGTTGGACTTTCCAGACAACGCCACTTTTTTCTACTCTGTTGATAACGTCACACTAATCAGACTAGATATGCAAGAAGTAGCTGGCATTTTGGAGGCCTTGGTAATGACAAATGTACTTCAGAGGATGCGAGAAAAAAATCTATGATGTTCCAAGGGCCTATGCTATCCATAGCATATTGTAGGGATCAACTTCTCCAAGGTGGGGGGCATCACCATTTAAAGTTGGGGGTCAATGGGCCTCCTTGGTGGCACAAGGGGTTAGGACGTAACCTATGAAGCTAGTTGCAGCCACTGCAGCACAAGTTCGATCCCCGGCCAGCCAGGGAGCAACACACATGGCACAGCAGACCTCTCCTGACTCGCCTGCTGCTCCCCTCAGCAGTGTATTTCTTCAGTCTGCCTGTTCTGCTCCCCACTCTGTCTCTGGTGGGTCCTCTCACCCCCCACACCTCTGGCCTGCACCCCAGTTCTTGTATGCATAAATAAATAAAAATATTTAAAAATAAAGTTGAGGGTGAAAAGGCCTTCTTGCCCCAACTAAGGGCAACTTTTAAGGCACACCCACCTTTAGGACACCCCACAAGAATGCCGACATTGCTTTGGAGATCTCCTCACAGCCTGACCTCTCCTGATTCTTTGCTTTCTCTTTCCTGGTGCCGCTCCCCAGAAAGCTTCCTCATCTGCCCCCTTTACCCTAATCTTCCTCTCGGAATCTGCTCCCTGAGAAATCTAACCTGCAAGAAAACACCTGTCCTTCATTACTATACAAGCATCAAACAGTCCCCGAGAATAGGCCAATGAGGACAGAGAAGAGACACTTTGCAAAACAAATGGGACAAACGCACTGTTCTAGCCATGCCCGTCATTGCTTTCTCTGCTCACCTGCTCCACAGCCCTGCCCAGATGCTGGCTGCAGCATCTCCTGCAGTGTGACGCAGTTTGCTGCATAGGTGGCCAGTCCACCCCTTGGCTCATCAGTGATGAATGACCTGGGTGGTCTGGTGTGGACGCATGATGAGCCAGGTCCATCAAATTCCCACTCGGGATGAGGGGGGTGGTAGGAACAGTTTGGGAGTGGATATTAGGAGCTTCGAGTAAGAGGCACCATTTATAGGCAAGTAGGCTGTAGAATGGAAATAGGGTGCGGAAGGAGGGTCTTCTCAATGGTTTCTGCCTTCCCACCTTCAGTTCTGTGCTTTGGTTTGAACATGTCAGTTCCACGAGCTACTTCTGAGAACAATCCTCAGTTGAGCCAGATTGAGCGACTCTCTTTCTTGCTACCAAAAGAACCTGCCTACAACTGACACTTGAGGGGATTCCTTCCTGTTGGATGTATCATATCACGGTTAGATTATTATTACATACTATGTATTATTTTTCTCTCTCCATCTAAACTGTGAGCTTTTTGAGATCAATGTTTTATTTTAGGTTGATAATAATATTAATATCAAGAATAGGGGCCTCCCTGGTGGCGCAGATGGTTGAGCGCCGCTCTGTTAAGGTGTCCGCAGCCTCTGCAGCGCGGGTTCGATCCCGGCCGGCAAGGAGAATCCCATATGGCGTGGCAGACCTCTCCTGTCTTGCTGGCTGTTCCCCTCAGCAGTGTATTTCAGTCAGTCTGCCTGTTCTGTTCCCCGCTCTGTCTCTGGTGAATCCTCTCACCCTCCTGCACATCTGGCCTGTACCCCGGTTCTTGTATAAATAAATCTTTAAAAAAAAAAAAAGAATAGTTCACAGCAATTAAGCTTTCACTGTGTGCCAAGCAGGGGTTGGTGCTTTACCTGCACCCACCTTTAGCAGCAAATGCTCAATGCTGAGTTGTTACCATCATCATTATTAATAATTACCATCGGGGGCCTTCCTGGTGGCACAGGGGGTAAGTCTCAGCACTATGAAGCTATCACCAGCTACTGCAGCATGAGTTCAATGCCCAGCTAGGGAGCTGACCCACATGGTGCAGCAGACCTCTCCTGTCTCGCCCGCTGCTCCCCTCAGCAGTGTATTTCAGTCAATCCACCTGTTCTGCTCCCCACTCTGTCTCTGGTGAATTCTCTCACCCCAGTTTTTGTATGCATAAATAAATAAATAAATCTTAAAAAAAGTAACTACCTTCATCTACTGGCCCTGACAGTAAAACCAGAGGAAATGAAATTGTAATATAGGGGAGAATTTTTTCTAGGGGTAATATATTTTTTTAAGATTTCTTTTTCTTCTTCAATAGGAGAAAATTTGGAAAATGCAGCAGAGCTCAAAGAAGAAAATTTTTAAAAATTCCATTTGTCTCACCATTAAAGATAATAATGCTTTGGCACATATTCTTGTGTACACACGCACACACACACACACACACACACACACAGGCACTATTTGCAATGCCGACTGCATGGCCACTTCTCGTGCTATTAAATAGGCTTCCAGGACAAGATTTTTAAGAGTTGTCCAACATCCTTCTATATGAGTGTCAGGGAAGCAATGGAACAAAGGAACCTGAGAGCTGGTGCCAGGGCTTGGAAGACTGCAGGCTCAGCCTCCTCACTTCTTCCTGGAGCAGGGGGAAGGGCCGGGTGACCTCTGGAGGGCACTATGTTTCCAAAATTCTCCTGAAAATAAGAAATTCTTGCATTTTCTGTATAGCTTCCTTCTGCTCCTTCATCTTATGTGTCTCTTGCACGCCTTTTTTCTTGGACACATTGGGGTTCGAGCACCGGTGTTTCGGGGTTGGTGTGCACTGGTGTGGGCTCCCCGGCCTGCTGGCTGGGTCTTCTGGGGTGTCCTTGCTGAGTCCAGGCCACCGGTTCGTTCCCCTGCGCAACACCAGCAGCTACCCGCAGATGGCGCTGTGAGCAAGTGCGTCTGCCTAGGTGTGATTTACACAAGCCCTTGAAGGCTTTAAATATTTATCCACAAAATTCAATAAAGCTGTTCATCAAGTCTAATGCTTGGAATTTGGGCAGCCCATGAAAATATTATAATATTTTGCCCGAGGTTCCAGAATCCTTTTCTGTGTGGTGTGTTTGTATATTCAGACTCCTGACACTTGTTTATCACCAGCAGAAGGAATTCATGTTACATATTGGAGATTTTGCACGAGACCGGGCCTGGGAAACCTTCCTAAAATTTTCCTTTAGATGTAGTGGGGATTATGAGCTCCTTTTCTGACTGAGAAATCACAGAGGTGAGGCACACGTTGATCCTTCTCTGCAAGTGCCTGGCAAAGAGGAAGTCTCCGTGAATACTTTTCTGGAAGGAGCAGCTGAATAAGGCTGCTTTATCTTGAAGGTGTGTGTTTGTGCTCGTGTGTGTGGACGGGAGGGGTTAGCTGTTATTAATCATCCATTGCCTGATGGGTGGGTGGCACTGCCCCCACAAAGGAGAATGTGGAGATGTGTCTGTTGTCCAAATGATTGGGTGGGTGGTCGAGAAGGTGTCCCCACTAGCATTTAGTGGCTCCAGGATGCTGAATATGCAGGAGACAGTTCAGCACACAGCACTGTCTTTTCCCAAATGCCACTTGCTCCCCCTTTAAGGAGCCCCTTGTGGTTGCCGCCTGGCTGGCCAGAAGCTGCATAATTTCCCTGAACATCAGTTTTCCTTATTTGTAAAATGGACACAAAATATTCACCTGGGTTACCTTGTAGAACTGTGGATTTCAAATAAATAATACACGTTAATATGTGTTTGACAAATTAGAAAGTTTGCTATGACAAAGCAACCTCTGGGGTCCATAGGGGAGTTTCACGCATCAGCCTGGTCTGATGGAACCAGTTGAGGCTGAGGTAACAGCTGTAACCAGCCATTAAGCTCTCTGATTTCTTTCATAATGCTTACCATCCACCGGAATAACCCCGTTTGTTTGTATCTGTATACTACTCTATTAGAATTTTTTTTTTTAGTTAAACTTTGTAATTTTCTCACATTGTTGTTCATTTTTGTACAATATTTGATTTCTCAACTTGGGTTATAGTTCCCAATGTTTTCACCATCAGAACAAGTGCTCTTTCTGAGTTGCCACTAGGGTATTCCTAGACTCTAGAACACTCTCTAGCCCATATCTAGAGCTTAGTAAATTTTGCTGATGGGAAAAAGGGTCTTTCTGGCTTGAGTTTCTCATGAATTTGCAATGGAATCGTTGGCCGAGCTCAGCCATCTAAGGAAATGGCAGCCAGCGGCTGTACTTCCAAGATGGCTGCCTGCCGTGGCCATTGGCAGGGGCTTCAGTGCCTGTCGTCAGTTGCTCATGGCGCTGAAGCTAACTTCACCCGGGACATCAGTCGATGAGGGAGCAAGGAAGAGGCTGCCAGGTCTTTTATGACTTCATCACCATGTCTCCTTTGCCATATTCTGGTTGTTAGAGAGTGTCACTCTCAGAGTAACCTCAGCCCAAACTCAAGGGCAGAGTAGAGGCCGGCTGATATAGGGCCAGGTGTGTTGAAGGATTGGTGCACATATTTTCAAGCCACCACACTCTGTTTATTCGAGGCTAAGCTTAGCAATCTTTCTCTGAACTGTGATACATACCTCTTCACCAGGGTTTATCCCACCCTTTAAAGCATGTCATTGGTGATAAGGTAGCCAGAGGTGACAATATGGATGGTTAAACACAACTGGTCCTACTTTCTGAGGCAAAAGGGACTGAGCCCAGTGATGCAGCTTCTTTGTTTAGGAGGGAGGGCCTGGGAAACACACACGTGGACTGGATTTTGCTTTGCTTTTCTTCCTTCCTGTCGACTTCACCTCTCCCAGTGTTGGGTTTGGTGTGAGTGGCACACACATCAGCTTGGCCCTCAAGCCACAAAAAAAAGAGGCCCCAGTGATAACCACAGAGAAAATCCAAAGCCAAGGGAAACTTGTTTCTGAGAATCCTTGTTAATTGAAGTAATTAAATCAGCAGGAAGCCATCTGAACAATTATCACACTACAAGGAAAAACTCATTTTAAGCCCTTGGAATAAACATTCCAATAAATAGCGATTAGTTTATATTTGTTAATACCATTGGCCTATCAGGAAATTTGCTAATAGATTTTTAATTAAGGGAGCTGTACATTTAGAGTAGAGCTGCCTCCCTTCACCCTTCTTGGCCTGGTTTGCATGTGGAGCTTTGGGTTCACTTTGAGAAATCAGCTTCTTCTCTCTTGGCCGAAGTTGCTGATGGATTTTTTTTTTTTTTTTGAGTTATAGAGTAGACATTGTATTGGAGCTGATTCCATGAAGTCTCCATGTCCCCACAGGTAGAAGAATCTGGAAGACCTGCTTTTTTTGTTGCTGAGTTGTAGGACTGCTTTACATATTCTGAATATTAACCCCACATTAGGTATACGATTTGCAAATATTTTCTCCCATTCTGTAGGCTGATGATTATGTCCTTTCATGCACAAAATTTTAAAATGTTATCATTCCAGTAGCACAAGGGAAGACAGTGAGGTCTTGGGCCGTAGAGTTGATGCTGTTGTTAGAAAGAGCTGGTCAGGGTGGTGACTGAGTAAGTGACCTTCATCACAAGGGAAGATGAGGACACATATTCAAGGAAGTATTAAGAGCTTTTTCCAAAATCGTTTCTGGAAGTTTCTTCCAACACGGCATATCATTAATTGCCACCAACCTTGTGAGGTACATAAGACAGACAGGAGTATCCAGTCCCCTAGCTGAAATAATCGAGGCACATGTGTTGCGATGTCACAGTCGAGGGCAGAGTCGGAGTCGGCCCCAGATCTTCCCGTAACTTCTCGCCTCACTCTGCAGTGATGTCTCTCGGCCTTCATTGAATAAAGAGGTGCCTAAGTATTTGGGGTGCACCTTTAAGAATCTGCAGGCCTAACTAAGAAAAAGAGCTATTTGTGCTGACACACAATTCAGGGGAATCTGATAGCTTCCTGGAAATTAGTGTTGGATCCCGCCATCCTATGCCCCACCCAACGGTCAATCTTTCCGAGAATAGAACTTACCCCATAACTAGGTGTTATCCATCTAGCAGAGGTTTAGACTCCACAAGAAATGAAGATCCAACATTTTTGGGTTCTAAATAGGGGTCCCCTCTCCCATCAGTTCCCCTCAAGTCTGGCCTTTGTCAATAATTAGGGGGAAAAGGCATCAGGTTAAAAATATCAATTCATGGCCTCCCTGGTGGCGCAGGGGTTAAGTCGCAGCACTACGAAGCTATTAGCAGCCACTATGGTCTGAGTTCCATCCCCGGCCGGGGAGCTACCCACATGGCGCAGCAGACTCTCCCGTCTCTCCCGCTGCTCCCCTCAGCAGTGTATTTCAGTAGATCTGCCTGTTCTGCTCCCCACTCTGTCTCTGGTGAGTCCTCTCACCCCTGTACCTCTGGTCTATACTCCAGCTCTTGTGCACATAAAAAAATAAATCTTCAAAAAAATATCAATGACAAAGGACTCATCTCCTTTGTTAACATTCCCAGAAAGCATCTGTGCTAGCTTTTCCCATAGTATCTCTGTGATTAAAACTCTAGGAATCAGATATGCTAGCACATTCTCTCATCCTTTTCTGCAGTTCCAGGTCTGGTTTGGGGGTTTTGCTTGGGTTTGGCATTAGCTGGTCTGTTCTGGGGGCATGCCTGCATCTTCCCTTCTTCTTTGAAACACCAGTGGCATAGTAATATGATAGCGTTCTGACGTGCCACACTGAGTAGTCCGTAATATGCTAACATTTCTGTATCATGTTAGTATTGCATGAAGCTAATATAACACTAATTCAAGATGACAGGGAAAATGACTAATACAATAAGACCTTCATCTAGTTCTCTAGGGATGTCACACGTGTCTGATTTAATTCGCCTGAAAACTCCCACGGACAGGCAGGGTAAAGGTGTAGTTAGGCCACTGAAAGTGAAGTAGCTGAGGAAGAGAGGCAACTGGATTATTGCTGCCTGCCTTTCAGCCCCTCTCAGCACCTCCACATCCTTGCTCTGGGACCCAACTAGGGAAAAGCGTTAAACAGCAGTGGGTGGTTGACTGTGTTAGGTTTTGGATTAAGACAGACCTGGACCCAGGTCAAAGCTCTGCAAATGATTGCTCTTTGCCTTTTACTTAACTCTTTGGAGTTTCCTGTGAAAAATAATACAGTGGCCTCATGGGACAAAGTTGAGGATTAAATCTGCACACAGCGTTCAAGACACAGTGGTGGGTGATGACGAGCCGCCATGATATCTCACTGGGAGCAGAGGCAATGACCTGGAAAAGCCTGTATCTGGAGATTTGCTTTAAAAAATTGTGGTAAAAATGTATCACATAAAATTTGTCTTCTTAATCACTCCTAAATTTACAGTTCGGTAGCAGCAAGTATATTCACACTGTTGTGAAACATCTCCAGAAAGTCTTTGTCTGCAAAACTGAAATACTCATCCAACAATTCTCATTTCTCTTTCCCCCAGTCCCTGACAACCACCATTTTGTTTTTTTATTTCTACGAATTTAACTCCTCTAGATACTTCATCTAATTGGAATTATACAGTATTTGTTTTTTGTTTTTTTGTCACTGGCTTGTATCACTTAGTATAATGTCATCAAGTTTCATGCAACGTGTTTTGGAATTTCCTTTCTTTTTTAAGGCTGAAGAGTATTCCATTGTATGTCTATACCATAGCCTGTTTATCCATTCATCTGTCCATGAACATTCAGGTTACTTCCACCTCTTGGCTATTGTGAATAATACTTCTATGAATATGGGTGTGCAGATATCTGAGACATGATTCTTTGGGAAATATATCCAGAAGCAGAATTACTGGATCATCTCTATTTTTAATTTTTTAAGGAGCCATGGTACTGTTTCCATAGAAGCTACACTATTTTATATTTCTATTTGTGTGCACACAGATTCTAACTTTTGCACATCCTTGCTGATGATTGTTACTTTCTGTGGTTTTGTTTTACTTTTTTTTTTAAGATTTATTTATGCATACAATAGCTGGGGTACAGGCCAGAGATGCCGGGGGTGAGAGGATTCACCAGAGACAGAGCGGGGAAAAGAACAGGCAGACTGATGAAATACACTGCTGAGGGGAGCAGCGGGCGAGACAGGAGGGGTCTACTGTGCCATGTGGGTAGCTCCCTGGCCGGCTGAGGATCGAACTCATGCTGCAGAGACTGCGGATTGCTTCATAGTGTGGATCTTTACCCCTTGCGACACCAGGGAGGCCCAGTTTCTGTGTTTTTGGAAGTGGTCATCTCCATGGGGATGAGGTGGTATCTCATTATGGCTTTTCCCTTGTGATTAGTGCTATTGACTATCCTTGTTGATCATCTGTATGTCCTGTTTGGAGAAATATCTGCTCAAGTACTTTGCCCACTTTTAAACCTGGACTATTTGCTCCTTTTATTGTTGAGTTATAGGACTGCTTTATATATTCTGAATATTAACCCCTTGTTAGATATACAATTTGCAAATATTTTCTCCCATTCTAAAGGCTGATTATATCCTTTCATGCACAAAATTTTAAAACCTTATTGTAGTCCACTTTGTCAATTTTTGCCTTTTTTTTTTGTTTTTTGTTTTTTTTTGCTTGTGCTTGTGATGTCATATCCAGAAAATCCTTGCCAAATCCAATGTCATGAAACTTGACCCCTATGTTTTCTTCTAGGAGTTTTATAGTTTTAGAACTTATGTTTAGATCTTTGACCCATTTTGAGTTACTTTTTGTATATGGTGTAAGGTATGTATCCAATTTCCCCAGTACAATCAGTTGAAGAAACTGTTCTTTTCCCAATGATGGGCCTGGCACCCTTGTTGAAAGTCATTTGACCACACAGATAAGAATTTATTTTAGGGTTTTCTATTCTCTTTCATTGGTTTGTATGTCTGTACCACACTATTTTTTTCAGACTTGTATTCCTGTACCTGTAATAAGTCTTGAAATCAGTAAGTGTGAAACCTTCAAATTTGTTCTTCTTTTTCAAGATTGTTGTGACTTTTTGGGGGTTCTTTAAATTCCACATGAATTTCAAGATGGAGTTTTCTTTTTTTTTTTTTTTAAAATTGAGATAACATTGGGTTATAGACTGTATATGACTTAAAGCTATAGGTTCATTCCTTTTCAGATGTAGTTACCACACCATGTCCACCAGCAAAGCACTAATAAAGTATGGGTTTTTCTGTTTATGCAAAACACCATTAAATATGGCTAGAGATTGCCTTGACTTGTAGATTGTATGAGATAGTAGTAACATCCTAGAATTTCCAATGAATGAACATAGGATGTTTTCCCATTTATTTGTGTCTTCTTTGTTTTCTTTTAGTAACATTTTGTTGTTTTCAGCATATAAATCTTTTGCCTCATTGCGTAAATCCATTCTTAAGCATTTAATTCTTTTCAGTGCTACTGCAAGTGGAATTGCCTTCTTAATTTCCTCTTAAGATTGTTCAAGAAGACTTTTCATTTTCTTAAACAGTGTTTAGTTTTACGAAATCATATGGGCACATGAAAAAAATTCACTTGGCACCAGAACATATACCTGAAAAACAAGTCTTCCTCCAGACCTGATCCGCAGGTCCAAGGTTCCAGTCCCAGGATCCATGATTCTTGCTTGTGACTCTTTCCAGAGATACACTGTATTGGTAGAGTCATTTTTATGAACAGATGGGGTTGTATGACACACTGTCCTGGACCCTGTATTTTTATCTTTTAGTATTTATTGGAGATAATTCTATAGGAGTATATCAGGAAACACCTCATTCTTTGTAAAGACTATCTACACTGTGGTTATATACCTTATCTTAAAAAAAAAACACATTTCCATAGTGAGAGACATTTAGATTGCTTCCAGATTTATTGGAAAGAATGTTTCAATGGGGATCTTTGAATACATGAATGAATATGCCTCCAGGATAAATTCTTTTTTTTTTTTTTTTAGATTTGTTGTATTTATTATGCATAGAAGAACTGGGGTGCAGGCCAGAGGTGCAGGGGGCAGGTGAGAGGATTCACCAGAAACAGAGTGGGGAGCAGAACAGGCATGTCTACTGAAATACACTGCTGAGGGGAGCAGCGGGGAGACAGGAGAGGTCTGCTGTGCCATGTGGGTCACCCCCCTGGCTGGGGATCGGACTCATGCTGCAATGGCTGGCGGTAGCTTGATAGCGCTGAGGCTTTAACCCCTGCGCCACCAGGGAGGCCCCTATGATAAATTCTTGAATATGTTTTTGGAATGGCACTTGCTGGATCAAGATTATGTATGTGGAAAGTTTTGGGAGATGGTTTGGAGTTTGTGCCAACTTCATTTCTGTTGCTAGTATAGGATCAAGATTCCCCACATCTTTGACAACATTTTGTTGTTTGCTAATTGGACAGATTCAAATAATTTTTATTCAAATAACTTTTGATGGCTTGATTTATATTTCCATAAACATGAGTTATATGTGGTATCTTTTAAAAAGGCATTTCCTTCCTGGGGAACCATATTGCTTATCTCACAACATTTTATTTATTGAATTGTTGACTTTTTTTCTCACTAACTTGTAAAACTTCCTTATAAAATTAGCCCTCTGTCATATAGCTCACAAACCCTTTTTTCCTTTTACTTTGTTTTTGGTGACTATTTCATTATGGAGCATTTTGTGTTTTCACAGAATCAAATTTGCAGTTTTAAAAATCAAACAATACTTCTTTGTGGATTTGGAGTTCTAAATAATGCTTAGAGGAGTCTTTTCTATTCCAAAATAAAATGAAAGGTTATCCTGTGTTTTTCTCCAAATGTTTTCACTTTATTTTTTATGTTTAAATGATTGATCTGTTTAACATTGATTTTGGGGTAAGAAGTGAATTCGGGACTGGCTCCCCTCCCCACCACTAATGAGTTGTCATAATCCTTTTTATTAAAAAGATCCTATTTTTCTCCACTGATTGCAATGCTACTTTTGTCACATAGTACATTTCCCTCGGTATTTAGTTCATTTCTAGACTCACTCTTCTTTTGTCTGTTTAGTGCATCTGGACCAAATTATTTTAATTACTAGTGCTTTAGAGTTCCCAAGAATGAGTCTTACTCATTCGAGAATATTCTATTGCATGTTATTGAGATCATACAAAATATGTAGGTTGATTTAGGGTGAGGTGACATCTTTACAATACTTGAACCTCCTTCCAAGAACAGAGTTGTTTTCCATTCATTTGTTCCATGTCTCTCAGTGATGCCTTAATATTTTCTTTTAGTTTATGTACCTCTTTATATTTATTCCTAGGTATTTCATCTTTTTAAACTACTTATAAATGAGATTTCCCCCCTTTTCATTATATGCTCTAATTGGATTACCTGTATATAGAAAGCTATTGTTATTGGCATATAAAATTTAAATACTCACTTTATTGAGGTCGCGTTTATTTTTTTTCCAATAGTCTTTCAATTCATTCTCTTGGGTTTCATAGATCTACAATCACAGAAGATACAAATAATCATGATTTTGCCTTTTCAGTTTTAACTACCACATTTTGTGGCTTGCTAAAGCATCGAACAATGTTACGTAGTGATGGTGTCTTATTTTATTCTGGACATTTATGGGAAACATTTGATACTTCATGATTATACATGGTGATGACTTCTTCATATGTATGTTTTAAATATCATATTAAAGATGTATCTGTTTCTTTATATTTTAATAAAGAGTTTATTTTTTTTCAACTAAGACTGAATGCTGTTCTTATCCAGTACCTTTGCTAGCATCTTTGGAGATGATTATATCATTCTTCTCTGTGGACATGTGACTCTTGTGAGGCCCTGATGTTGAAATCTTTGCATTTTAAATCTTGGTATATTATTCTTTTAGTGCTGCCAAATCCTAAGTGCTGATATTTTATTCAGGATTTTGCATTACTATTCATAAGTGAGATTTACTCTGTATTTTTTTTTTATTATGCTATCTTTGTCAGATTTTGGTATCAAAGTTTTGCTGGTTTTGTAAAAAGAACTTGGAAATAATCTTTTAAGACTCTGAACAGTGGAAGCTGTTGCACTGTTATCTGTTCTGTGATGGTTTGGTAATTTTCATTTGTGAAACCATTTGAATAACTTCTACATTTTGGGTTCTTCAATTCCTTTTTGCATTACTTCTAAAACAGGGTATTTAGATTCTTACCTCTTCCTGGGTCAGTTGTGGTTATATTTTTCTAGGAAATTATTTCATCCCGGTGTTCTACTTGACATGAAATTAGTCTTGATTATGATTCTTGGAATTATCTTTTATTATTTCTCTATCATCACATGGTATTTTGTACCTAGTTTCTTTTCTTCTTTGTTTCATTATTAGATTTGGTAATAGTGTACACATTTTATTATTTTTTTCCCCAAGGATTCATTCACTTTTTGTTTTTGAACAGTAATTTTTGCTTTCATATTTACTTATTCCTTCTCTTTGATTCCCTTAGATTTATTTTATTGTGCTTTTAAACTCTAGAAGCATATTTGGCTTATTTTTATTCTTTCTTGTTTAACTATATGTTATTTTAAGCTGTGATTTTCCTTTTGAATGTTGCTTTTGTTTTATTACATAGTTTCTGTTGCAGTTTTTTCACAGTTTTTATCTGGATTTCTTCAGTCCCCAAATTGTTTAAGATGAGATTTAATACTTTTCCAGCTGCAGTGTATTTGTTATTTATTGCATTCTTAATGATTTCTAGTCTTATTGCTTTGTAATTAGAGTATTCTCTCCAAGCTTTTATTCTTATGGTAAAATACACATAATATTTGACTGTTTTTAACCATTTTTAGTGCACAGTCCTGCGGCATTAAGCACATCTCTGTGCGACCATCTGTGTGATCCAGCCCCCAGACCCTTTCCAGCTTCCCCAGTGCAACTGTCCCCATGGAACACTAGCTCCCCAGTCTCTCTGAGGTGTTTCTAATCTTGAACATTTTTTTACTCGTGGCCTTACAGATAGTCCTTTTGAAATAGGTTCATTTTTACCTGGAATGCCTTCTCCATCCTTTCTTCCAATCTTTCTGAGAGCTTTGTTTTAGATTCATGTCTTATATAGAATACATAGCACACATCACCCAGGCATTCCATCTTAGCCTATGGTCTCCCAGATCCGGACACCAGGATTCTAGGGCAGACAATGTAATTGGGAGGCGACCCCGGGAGACACCGAAAGGAAAGTAGAGTCAGGGGAGGAGGCAGGCACTAGTCACTTACTTCTCAGCCCCTCTAGGCATCTCTGGAAGATGGTGCTATCACCCCCTCTGCATGGTCTGCCCAAGGGGCGAAGACCTGGGTTATTCATCCTCCACTCCCAGTCTTCACTGGCTGAGGGCTGCTCCCTGCTCCACCCTGGTGTGGATTGAACACATTCAGCCAAAGAGCCACCACTGCAGTCACAGATGCTTGGAGGTAGAAACCACTGGGCCCTATGAATGAGGAGCACTGGGGAGCTAGGACCCTGACAGCACCCTCCAGGAAAGGTGACACTGGGTGATGGGTGCTCTGGAATGCTTAGGAAACTGTGCTGGGAATATTGTCAGAGATACAGAGGTCCCGGCTTCTTCTTCTTCTTCTTTTTTTTTAATTTATGTTATTGTTTTCACTTCTGCAGCCAATGAAAACTTATGAATAGGAATTTGTTTTCTTTTCCCAGAGGGGACTGGTGTCAGCACCAAGACACGGGAGCTGGCTCAGAAGAGAGTGGATGCAGGTAGGTTGTGGATGGGAAGCATAAGGAAGACTGATAGAGCCCAGGACAGATGGACAGACTTTCTGATGCCACATTCTGATGCCCAACCTAACAGATGACAATTAGCAGCCACCAGCTGTAAAGTGACTGTAAATGCTGCTCTGAATAAAATGAGCCTTTTTTTGGGTTGCATTTAGCAAAACATTTAAAAATCCAACAACGAATGTTTGTTGGCAGCCCAGAGGCTGTGTGGCACTGGGGAGGAGCTGGTTATTTGCCATGGATGAGGGCTTCTCTTCCCCTCCAGTTAGAACAAGAAGCTTTGGTTTGAAAGGAGGGAGGTGGGTCCATTCAGAGTTGCTGCTTCCTTGACCTGACCTTGAATGAGCTGCCTGGCCTTGAACAAGGCTGTCTGACCTTGAACAAGTGTGCTTTGCTTTATCTCTTTGCCTTCAGTTCAGTATCTGTAACTGGTCCCCCTACTTCCCTTCTTGGCCACCCCCAACTCCCACCTGTGTCCATTCTTTTTTTTTTTTTTTTTCAAGATTTATTTATTTATGCATACAAGAGCTGGGGTATAGGCCAGAAGTGTGGGGGGTGAGAGGATTCACCAGAAACAGAGTGGGGAGAAGAACAGGCAGATCCACTGAAATACACTGCTGAGGGGAGCAGCGGGCGAGGCAGGAGAGGTCTGCTGCGCCATGTGAGTATCTCCCTGGCCGGGCATGGAACTCGTGCAGCAGTGGCTGTCAATAGCTTGATAGCGCTGAGACTTTAACTCCTGTGCCACCAGGGAGGCCCTGTGTCCATACTTTACATAATGTTGAGGAGTTGTCTTTCGAAACTGTAAATTTGTTTGAACCAATCTCCTGCTTAAAAAAATCTCAAATGTCAGCTCATAGCAATGCGGTAGGAGTGAAACCCTAACTCCTCATGGGATGCAGAAACACGCCATAAGTGGTGTGCTCTGGAATGCTCGGGAAGCTGGGTCAGGAGTATTGTCAGAGATACATAGGTCCTTTTCTTTTCTTTTCCAATTCATGCTACTGTTTCACTTCTGCCCCCAATGAAAACTTATGAATAGGAATTTGTCTGACACCATCTGCTTCTCCAGTTGCAGCTTTCACCCCCCGCCCGTATTACTCAGGTGCAGCCACCCTGTCATGAACCAGGATGGTTTCTGAACTTGAGACCTTTGCAGTTACTCTTCCTTCAGCTAAGCACTCTTTCCATGGAGACCATGGAGTCTCCTGATCATCCAGGTTGCTGCCCAAATATTACATTCTCCCCTGACCACTACCCCCTGCCTGTTCACACGAGCTCCCAGCCCCCATCCATTCTCTGCGCCTGAACTCAATTTGCTTTTGTTTTACTCTCCACTATTGAATTCATGGTCTTTCCCCTCTGCCCTCTTTACCTCCACACCCACACACACTTCTCTCAAAAAGAGCAGGCGCCGGAGGAAGCAATTACAACTGCATGTCACATGTCCTAGGAGTTAAACATGGCAACCAACACAATGACTGTAATGCTCTTCTCACCTGGGCACTGGCTGTGTAGATCCAAAATGTTCCTCTGGGCAGGTGCTGTGCTGTTTTCACGGATGTGTCTTCAGGCTTAGTTTCACACGCATGCTTTCTTCCAGGGTTAGAATCGTTCAAAATCCTACAGATTTCTTCAGAGCATCCCAAGTAAGGAGAGGAAGTACCAGACCAAGCATTTTGCCACACAGTCCTTTCTAGAATAAAAACACTAGTTATTACAACATCTGTTTTCTAAAAAATTAATTAATTTTTTTCCCTTACATCATTGTAGTCCCCATAGGTCTCCCACCACCCTGGCACCCGTGAGCCATCACCATACTCCCCTGTGTTCACCCCGTGCCTATTCTGTGCCCCCTCCCGTCCCCTCCTATTTGGATGCCTCAGTCTATGGTCAGCTTGCTTGCTTGGGCTTTTTCTTCACCCTCTGTTTGGTGTCTCTATATTTCACATATAAATGAGACCATACAGGATTTATCTTTTTCCATCTGACTAATTTGGGTTAGTCATCCCTTCCAGATCCACCTATGTTGCCACAAATGGCATACGTTTGTCTTTTCTGATCGCTCAGTAATATTCTATTATATAAATATACCAAAAGCTTCTGATCCATTCATCTATTTCGGGACATTTGGGTTGTTTACATATCTTGGTGATTGTAAATAGTGCTGGAGTAAACACAAGAGTGCAGGTTTCCTATCAAATTAGAGTTTTTGTAGGATGCATGTATTGTGTGTTTTTTTTTAGATTTATTTATTTACGCAGACAAGAGCTGGGGTACAGGCCAGAGGTGTGGGGGGTGAGAGGATTCACAAGAGACAGTGGGGAGCAGAACAGGCAGACTGACTGAAATCCACTGCTGAGGGGAGCAGCGGGGAGACAGGAGAGGTCTGCTGCGCCATGTGGGTCAGTTGCCTGGCTGGGGATCGAACTCGTGCTGTAGTGACTGCGGATAGCTTCATAGGTTGTGTCTTAAGCCCTTGAACCACTAGGGAGGCCCAGTAGGACGCATGTTTTATAGTTGCAGTTGACACTAGCCTGCCCCTCATGCTCACCCCTCTCCATCCACACCAGCCTGACTTCCATCCGCCACCACTTACATTTTTTGACATGTGAACTACCTCTGACTTTAGACTTCCTTTGATCACTGAACGCAAGTGGCACACGGTCCCTGCCAGGACCAGCCCTAACCAGGGGCTGATGGGAATTGGGAAACAAGTACCCCAGCTCCCTCCCTGTTCACCTGGGCTAACTCGGGTCTGCCTTTCAGTCCCCGCTGGGGCTGAGCTCCACTTCCCCACAGCGGTAACTGGTTCGGGATCGCTTCCTAATCCACACCCTTCATCCCCTGACTCACTTCTTACTCACTTACCTGTGTTTAGAGGGAGCAACCCCCAATAGACATCTTAAATTTGAATCCATTTCACAGGGCTTGTTTCTAGAGTAACTCAACTAAGACAACATTATCATTCTGGGTGTATTGTCCATGCTAAGAGGCATACACCACCCTTGCTCTTGTGTTATGCAGTTTGCCTTTTTCAGCCATCACCAAACTGTACCAGCACATAAAATCTACTGCATTTCTTTGAACAATAAGATTCTCCTACTTCTAATTAGCTTGGGGTTTTAAAATGGTATATTATAATTTTTCCTGGTTTTCTTGGGACCCACAATGGCTGCAGGCTACCTGGGCTTTGTCATCTTAGCTCTGGCAACATTCGGGTTGGCTGTCCTATGTAAGGTGGGCATTTAGCAGCACCCCCACCTGCTAGTTACCTGTAGTTCACTCCCAGGTGTGACATCCAGAAATGGCTTCAGAATTGCCAAATGCTGCTTGGGCAGAAAATGGCCCTTGGTTCAGAGCACATTGCAGTTCTACCCAAAGCTAGTGCTGTGTAGTTCAGTCATGCCCTCTTGGGGTGAGATTACATCTGCAATAGAAAAGTGACAGACACAGAAATCGTACACAAGAATGCCAAAGACACATTGCCTGCCTCTGGCATGCCACTTGGTGTCGTCGCTCCGGGATTTGTATCACACTTAGCTTAGCTGGAACCCTGTTTTCCAGGTTTCCTTACCGTGTGCGGCTCTGGGTCAGGAGAGGCCTTGAGCCACACCAGTGTGAGATCTGGAAGATGGAAGTGAATGGCCACACTGTTTCCATCAAAGTGGAAGCAGGTGCTGTTGTAGCTCACGCTAGATGGCTGCCTTCAGGGTCGCTTTAGGGTGTGTCATAGCAGCGGGGCCTGCAGCTCCTCCCATCAGCTCTCCCCTCATCTTCTGATTCCTGGATCAGACTTGTGTTCTCCTGCAGGGGACTCAATTCAGTGATGCTGGAAGTTGTGAGAGACCCATGTGGGCGCCATGAGAACCAGAACACATGTCTGAGTCTTCCTCAACCTTCCAGAATGTTCTTCTGGCTCCATTCTGGCTTTATTCATCCTCATATCACACCCATCTTCCCTTTGTGATGGCAGACTTCAGGACCAGGCACAGAGCAACATGCCTTCAGGGACTCCCGTGAACTGTGATCACCAAGGACCCAACCTCCATCCAAACCTGTCCTGTCACCCACGGGTGCTCTGATTCTCTGGCGGAAACCTAGATGGTTCCCTTGGGTCTTCAGGGACATCCTGGCTGAGAAATGACACGTTCAAAGATTGCTCAAGAGGGTGCTGACAAAGCCATTTTAATACAGCTTTGGGGGTTTTGTTCCTTTTTGTCCCATTCCCTGGGAACCATCAGAGGAAGGAAAATGGATTCTTGGCTCTCTTCCTCTTTCTAAAATTCACTGCAGCTGCTGTCCTGAGGCACCAGGAGCCCTTAATCTGGACTCGCCAGTACTACATGGTGGGAGAATCAAGAGAGGATCCACCACCTGGCAAGAATTCCCTCCTGAAACTCAGGCCAAGTCTCTCCAAACTTACCATTCAGAAGTGTCTGTCTCATTCGAAGGTACGGACCCTCCTGTCTCCCCCCAATTTATTCAGCACCACATCCTCCTTCTTGTGCAGGTGTCCTGAGCCTGGCACACAAAGGGTTAATTTCCCCAACTGCCTGTGGACTTTATGGGTTATTCCATATTTATTTCAATTATATAAGTATACTGGGCCAGTGTATTTATTTTAAATCACATTATCTACAGCTTCCCAAGCATGTGTCAACAAAAAGAACGGTTTCAATTTAGTAGACTTTGAAATGGTGTGCAGTTTATCCTCACTTCAATTATCCCCTCTACAGTAAGTCATGGACAGCTTCAGGATTATTCAGGGCAAGGTAATGCTATCTGAAAGCATTGATTTTTCCCTCTTCTTTAAGAACAGTTCACTGAAGGATGCACTGGAGTCTCCTTTAAGGAAACATAAAAATACATTTCTCAGCTGAACCTTCTGAGAAATCTCAATCTTGAGGCTCTGGATGAGGCTGCTGGAGAAGTTTCTAGCCTATAAAGAAAGCTGGTTGCAAAGGAATGAGCAGAGCGGAATCGTGTTTCTTGGCTTGACATGATGGGAGATGGATGGCACAAAGGAAGAGGAGCATGTCAGACAGCTTCTTCATGATCTGATGACAAACATTTATCAGGAACCTTCTATGTGCCAAGTAGGGGAGACGGTCGTGAGCAGTATTGACCTGAGCCAGCTTCATGGACAGGTGACTGGTGCCATTGTCCGGGACCACACACGTAGTAGGCCTCTGTGCTTAGTTTACTATTCTACTATCACTGTCTTGAAATTCTTACTACTTTTCAAATGAGAGGCCCCACATTTTCATTTCGCACTGGGCCCTGAAAAGTAGGTAGCCAATTCTAATAACTACACAGTCATTTTCACTTCTGTTCTCAGGGAGCTTGGAGCTGAGTTGGGGGCGGCATAGGAGTTAATGACATAAGCTCTCACTTCAATTGTGATGGGGGCAATGGGGGTAGTAGAGTGTGCTTATAGCTATGTAACAGAGGGACTTCATGGTTTGGAATCCAAAAAGGAAAGAATTTAAGCCAACACTTGAAGACAGGCTATGCAAGTACAGTGAACTCTAGGGAGATCGTTCAGGCAGGAAGGAGGTTGGCCTGGCAGAGTCAGAGAGGAGCATGCAGTGAACACAGGAGCAGGACAGGGCTCCCCCTTTGGCAAGGGCACCAAGATCTGGAGGTACAGTGGTCATATTTATAGATTTTCCCAGTTGGCCACTTGAGGTGACCCATAGATTCTTTTCTGTTGGTGACCTCATTCCTGCCATCTGATCCACGAATTCATGTAGTCTCCCTGAATATTGCAGGGGTTTCTTTTTGAGGGGGTGTATGTTTCATAAATACCTCAGTCTCTCAAAACATTATTTGTTCTCTTACTTAACATTAAATAATAAATAATCATTACTGAACATCTATTAAATAATCCAGAATGAAGGTGTCATCCACAAACACATCCAAAGCTTGGGCAGCATTGATATGTATATTCTGAGCAATGTTTGTAAATTCATTATACTCTGTGTGTTGAGTAAACCATTTAATTCTAGTTTGTTCCTTATCTACCTCTTTGACATTTAAAAGCAGTTTCCTACTACATCAAACTAGAAAGCTTCTGCGCAGCAAAAGAAACTATCCCTGAAACAAAAAAGATACCCTACTGAATGTGAGAAAATATTTGCACAACATACATCTGACAAGGGGCAACATTCAAGATCTACAAAGAACTCACAAACTCAATCGAAGCAAAGAACCCAACCAGAAAACGGGCAGTTGAGTTAAACAGACATTTATCCAAAGGAGACGTACAGATGGCCGAGGGGCACGGGAAAAAATCTTCAGCATCCCTCATCATCAGGGAAAAGCAAATCACCACCACCACCACAAGGTACCACTTAATTTCTGTGTGAATGGCCCATGACAACAATAAGACAAAAGAAAACACAGAAACAACATATGTTGGTGAGGTATGGAGAAAAAGGGAGCTCGCTCTTGGTGAAGATGTCAACTGGTCCAGGCTTTCTGGAAAACAGTATGTAGTTTCCTCCAAATATTAAAAATAGGTATACCATATGACCCAGAAAGTCCACTCCTAGAACACGCCTTTGGAGCCAAGCAATACAACATCACTAGTCGGACAGGGTATAGGCACGCCAACATCCATTGCAGCGCTGTTTACAATAGCCAAGTTATGAAAACAACCTAAGTGTCCAATGACAGAGCCTGTGGATTAGGAAGATGTGGTCTATATACCACTCAGCTATAAAAAGAGATGACCTTTAATCATTTGCAATGACGTGAATGGAACAGGAACGGAGTATGTTAAGTGCAATAAATCAGAAGGAGAAAGACACATACCAGATGATTTCATTCATCTATGGAATATAAAGAAAAAAAATACAAGGAAATTGACAAAACTAAACCAAAACAAACTCTAAACATATGACCCCATGACCACAGAATTGACATTACTACACGGAGATCTAGGGGAAGGGCCAATGATCCAGGGTAAACGGCTGTGGGTGTGGGGAGGTGTGATGCTATAGCCTCAATCATAGACAGTAAGCCAGTTGTCTTAGAAATCATAAAACAAAATAAAGGCAGGACTTCCCTGGACCTTGGTTTTCTAGAATTTGGTGAACCTCCCGCTCACCTGGGTGATGATTTTACAGAATTGCTCCTCTTTCATCTCTCCTCTTTCAAAGCTGTGGAGAACATTTCTATTCAAGTCTCTTCACAGGTGAGTGGAGAACTTCACACTCTGCACTGGGGAAAAATTGAAATCCATTGTACATTAGAAAGTTTACTTGGCTGAAACATTTGCAATTTGAGGTCTTGGAGCAGAGTGAAACTGGAAGTGCTGTGGGGAAAAAAAAAGAACTTCCAGCGATGAGACTCAAGCACACGTTTTAAATAAATCACATTTTAAAGGACAGTCCATATGTTTGCTGAATCGATTTATCTGGACAGACAGAAGAAAAATGTAAAATGAAAGAATAGAAAATTCTACACATGAGCCTCATCTGGTGATGTTTTTTGCAATGGTTTCTTCTTACCTCCCTTTTGCGCCTGCTTAACAATTTGAAGTCGACTTGATTGGGAATCATTAGCATAGGAAATAACTTTGGATTCAGTGACCGTAGCTGGATTAAAAAGTGCTTTATCTCTTTTAGTCTACTAAAGGGAGTTGCATTTATGGATTTTCCAATATGAAACTATTCTTGTAGTTACGGGCTGAATCCATTTGGGTTGTGGTTGTGTTTAAAAAAATATTTATCTATTTGTTTATTTACTAATACCATTCAAATTGCATTTCAGTGTGAAATTCAGTGCATTTAGCACCTTGATAATGTTGTACAACCATTCCCAGAACTGTTTAGTTATCCCAAATGGAAACTCTGTCCATTAAACAAGAACTCTCCACGGTCCTTTCCACACCCTTGGTAACCTACATTCTTCTTTCTGGCTAGATGAATTTGCCTTATCACAGAAGTTCCACAATCTATGTCCTCTGTGTCTGGCTTATTTCACTTAGCATATTTTTTCAAGGTTTACCCATGTGTAATGTGTATAATAGTTTCATTCTTTTTGAAGGCTGAATAATGTTCCATTTGGACTATACATTCATCTGTTGATGAACATTTGGGTTGACTTTACCTTTCAGCTAATATGAATAATGCAGGCAGCAGGATTTTGACTTGGAAAAGAAATAAGTGTGCTGGCCTTCCTGCAGTTTGTGGTTGCTTTCTCATCCTCGTCCTCAGTATGGCTACCTAAAGGGAATCCTGTGACCTTGGTCACAGCAGATGGGCTAGCCTAGTGCTTAAGCCTTTGGCGTTGGTATCAGATCAATCCTGATTATATCACTCTCAAGAAATGGGACCTCTGGTAAACTTCTCAACCTCCCAAAGCCTTGGCTGTCTCATCTGTGGGAGGGTGGTGATGACACCTACCGGGGAAGGTGACTGCAGGAATTAAGTTTGTGTTTGAAAAGCCCTTGCTTCAGTCGGGTGTCCGCTGAGAACTCAACAGCACAAAAAGCACTCAGTAAAGCTGGCCAGGATGTGGCGATAAAGGAATCCTCTTACACGGCTGGTGGGAAAGTAAACTAGCCCAGCCACTGTGGAAAGCTGTGTGGAGGTTCCTCAAAACATTAAAAAACGGATCTACCGTATGATCCAGCAATTCCACTCCTAGGAATCTACCCAAAGGACACAAAAACACTAATTTAACAGGAAACCTTCACTCTTATGTTTATTGCAGCCCTATTTCCAATAGCTAAGATATGGAAACAAACCCAAATGCCCCAAAACAGATGAGTAGATAAAGAAAATGTGGTCTATATGCAAAATAGAATATTACTCAGCAATCAAAAAAGATGAATTCATGCCATTCACAACAACGTGGATGGAGCTGGAAGGGATTGTACTAGCTGAAAAAAGGAAAGAAAATATTGGATGGTCTCACATATATACGGAATGTAGAAAAACCAAACAAAGGGCCAAGGAAAAGACAAAACCAGCAAGTTGACCATAGGTCTGAGGGGGAGGGGCAGGGCATCAAAACAGGGAGGGAAGAGCACAAGGGACTGTGGTGATGGTTCACGGGTGATATGGTGGCAGGAGACCTACGGGCACCGCATCTGAGGTGAGAAACCAATTACTGTACAAATACGAACAGTGGTGTAAGAAGATTAAACATAAAGTACTCGGTGAACAGATTGTCATTACTTATAAGAGTGAGCAGAGCCCTGTAGGGGGAGAAACCTTCCCCACGGGCGCCCCCATACAAAGTGAGAAGATAGAGAAACTTAAGAGCCTCAAAGTGGGATGGGAACACAGTGGAATCTTGAACATCTGATTATTGCAAATTCACAGGCTCCAACCTGGATGCACTGAATGGGAATCTCCAGGGAGAGTCTTGGAAATAAACATTAAACAAATCTGAGCTGGTTTTGAGGCACTGTCATGCTTGGGGACCTCTTCCCTGTGCCCTCATATCTTAATACTCTGGGTGGTTTGTAAATATCTACACACCCAGTGATTGATTTAGGGCCTGGATAGACTAGATCTATGTTTTATCTTGGTTTAAGAATTTGGGATGGAGGAGGGAACCATTAATATTTCAGAAACCCATAGTTTTTTGGAAAAGGAAACTTTCCTCTCAAAAAAGTAATTATGGAAATGTCATAAAAAGGTGAAAGATTTTCGAGGAGAGTCAGACATAAAAATTACATTTTGCAAATTGTACTTGGAAAGAATTATTTTAATTGAAGTAGCTGTTCCCAAGCCTGAATCTTGTCCATGCCTGTAACCTCAGAATGTTCAGTTCATCCTGTCAACTACTTTCTCTGCTGATATGGCCTAAATATGCCACTTATGTAAGAACTACTTAACAGGAACTACTTGGGGACCAAGTATCAATATGAGAACACCGAAAGGTGAATCTGCAGAGCATTTAGTAACCATGGTGAGTCAGCAGGCAGATAATTTGGGGGCCCAGGAAATAGTTCACACTTCCTTCTTGTTGTCAAAGTCTATCTTTCTGAAGAGGAAAATGTCTCTCCAGTAGGCCTGAGGGCAGTCCTATGAGTTGGGTTAATCCACACATTCACCCATTCATTGCACAAGTGTTTGTGAAGTGCCCGCTGTGTGCTAGGCATTGTGGGGCAAGGAATGGATTGGTGAAACACACCAAAATAATCCTACAAAGCTAGAGCTTTTATGGCAGGCAAAGGACAGACTTTGTGTAATTGCGAGGGTGAATCACGTTCCAGAGAGAGAAGGAGGGAGAGCTGTGGAGTGTGAGCCAACGCCATGAGCAAGGAGTGGGGCAGGAAGGACCTCTACCTGGGTTGTTTTGAGGGACGAGTCCTCAACAGTTGTTTCCTGTGTTCTCAGCTTGGACTATGTGACGAATTAATATGGGTTCGCTCCCTAATATCCCACAGGGCCCAGGGCCTGTAAAGTAAGAACATTTACATCTCATTTTGCTTTATATACGAGAACCAAGAAAGTTAAAGCTAGAGATTGCCTTAGAGACCATCTCGTCCAAATTTTTCAGAGTGCAGATAAAGATGTTGTGGATTAGGAAAGGGATTTTGACTACTACCAAGAAGCCCCAGTTCATCTGACATCAGCGCATTTTGGAGATGAGGCCGTTATGGAGAATCCCCCTGTGTTCCTTTTATACCCTGCATGATCACAGAGACCTGAATTTAAATTGATTTTTTTTGTGTGTGTGTTTGAGAGTAGAAAGCAGCTACTAAGCAGAAGTCTGTATTTGCCTATGGCTTAATCTACTCATGCAGATTTGGTAGGGTGAAAACGCCAAAACCTATTTTGAGGTTCTGCAGAAGAGGAATCTTTCCAGAACGCCACTTGAGCTGTTAAATATCATCTCCAATCTCATTTTGGGGCCTATAACCTTCTAAAAGCCTGGCACAAGACTAAAGTGGATTAAGGTTGAAATTTTCCAGAGGCTTTGTCTCAGATCAGTGAAGTACTTCTAATCACTTTCTATCATTATCAAAACCAGAACAGCTTTGGGATCTCACGGTCCACTGTCATTCCTTAGAAGACCCGCCAGCCATGCTTGAGAGAATAATTGCTGATCAGAATTCTTGTTATCGAAACAAATTTAGGAGGAAACAATTTCTGCATCCTTGACTTTATTAGACTGCTTGGATCATTTGAAAAAGGATAGTGACTCCTAATTATTTTGCTCTTTGTCCCTCCAGTTTTCTAAAACACGAGGGCAGGCTTTCCAATAACTGGGCACTGTCGATTTCAACTGTGTTTAGGATCGGGACCAATATGATTCACTGGAGACAGGCATGTTTTCCCAGCACTCTCTCCTTCCCCAGGAATGAATTCTTCCTCTTTAATAAGGTGATCTGTCCAGCCCCAGGTAGATTATCTGTGAGATTATTTGTCAGGTGAAGGCGAAATCAAGAAAGTCTCTTTTTCGTGTGAAATTCCAAGCGGCGTTATGAGGGACTTAGGCACAAAAGTTTAGAATCTGTGTCTTTGCATGAATTTAATCATCTCCATCAGAATCCTTAAGGAATTACAATAACAGTGATTCATTCATAATTCACAATTTCCATTATCTTCTTTCTACATCTAGTGTGGGGGGTAAAATTTATGGCTTCATTTACATTGTGTTCTATGAATAATAGAAGAAATACAGTAAAGACCCATGGAAATGTTCTTGCTGCAGACGCACTTTGCAGTACATCTGCATCACAATAGGCTCCTCACTCTGCGCAGTGCAGGATACGCCAGCTTGCAGCTGCGAGGGGAGCATTCAGAGGGGCCATTCTCATTATACAGAGTCTTCTCTTTCTTTGAACTTCAAAGCAGAATGAGGAGACCTTAAATGATATGGGGTAGGTAAGTGATGAAATTATAACTTCAGGTATAAAATATCTTCAATTATGTGTATGGGGAAACACAGCCATTCAGTGGAGCAAATATGTTTGCTCAGAATGATATCTGGCAGGCAGGCAGAACAAATTTAATCGTAAGATTTCTTTGAGTGGTTGGGACCTTCAAGATAATCTAACCCAAGGCTCTCTTTTGCAAAGGGGGAAACCAAGGCAGAGTGAAATAAAATGACTTATCCAAGGTGATGCACTTATCCAAGGCCATGCACTTATCCAAGGCCAGGGACACACACACCTGTCATGCATGGTCCGGTGCACTTTTTAGGAAACCACATTGTTTTAAACACAACATCCCTGGCTCTCGGACACAGCGATAAAGCAGCGGTAATCCTCTTGGCCAGGGATTTTCAAACATGGAGCAAAGACTTCTGCAAGGATTTCCCCCCCTAAATAATAATATCTCGCAATTGAAAATCTTCACCGAATACATTTTGAGATTCGAAGGAAGAAATCTGTCATACTTCTGCGATTAAGTAAATCTCATTTTTCTTCTCCCAAGGAATGGCAATAAAGCTGATGAAAACCTTATGACGTGCAGATTTCTCCCCCTGGTGTCTAGGAGTCGCCTAGTGCAATATTTTATGACTCCTCCATCCACGAAAGAATTAAAACCAACCCATACATTTAAAGAATGGTCTGTCTTTTGAATCAGTAGCTTTCCTTCTACCATAAGGAGCGCGACCTAGCCAAAGTAAGCTCCCACTAGTGGAGGTTCAATGTATTTTTGTTGAGAAGCTTAAATTAAAAAATGTGCTTTTACTTGTAGTTGGTTGTCAGTGATGAAGAGTAGTTTCTAAAACCTATTAAATCCATCACTCTCCCTCCCTTGCCAGGCTTTATAGTTTCCCGTTCTCTGGTCATTTTCTATTTTGTTCTGGAAGAAAACACAAATCACAGAAAATCATTACAGGGAAAGGCTTTGGGAAAGATCTCTTGTTTCTTCCAGAAGGTTCACATTCCAGGCTCTGCCTCTAATTTTATTAAAGCAATTCAGATATCATGTTCGGAGGAAGGCCTTTTGTGGCTGGAAAGGGCAACTGATATTAGTAGGCAAAACACATACAAATTCAACAGCGCCGTGATTCACAGATGCATATTCTCTGTGATCCAACATGTCTAATACATTTAGTCATGCACAATAAAAACCAAACAAAAGAATCAGCCTTCGGCCTTTCACTGCCCGCCTCCCACCCCAAGCTTTAAGGAATTCCTCCAGTTATGCTCACCAGAAACAAACTGTGCCCCCTCCCCAGCCCCCTCCCCAGTAGGAAAACTCAGGGTGCCTTTGCTATAGACTGGGGAAAAAGGACAGGGCAAATTACTTTGTTTACCTACTTGCACTGGCTGCCTGCGCCGCCCTATTCCGGAAGTGGTATTTGGTGGCAAGCTGCTCCCATGCTATAAAGAGAATTCTAGTATGTGCCAACAGAGAAGTGTTCAACTAACCACAGCAACAGACTTCAGTTTGTTTGATCTAGAAAGTCACTGAGAGGTGAAACCACACGCCTGCCTGGTTCCTAGGTCTGAGTTTTACGCACTTATAATCCATTCAGTTATAAGATCTGCTTAATAAGCAGAGGATGAACTGGAGATTTTCTTGCCTGCCTCTGAAGGTGCACAGGAACCTGTCGGCCTGCTAGATCTCTCATTTAGTTATTTTTTCCCTCTCCCCTACTTGAATGGGATGAGGGATGGTGTGGGTGGGGGAGTTAAACTTACACCCACTTAGTTTCTGGATCCTGGTTCTCTTTCAACGCTGGTGGTTGAGACTCTGATTTTGTGTTTAATTCTGTTCTGACTGTTCTTTCTGAAAGAGACATGCATGGGCAATAAAGCTACTAACTTTATAGAGGGCAGAGAGTGTTTCTACTTTGCGAGGACACAATGCACCTTTGTTTTTCTTGGGGTGATAGCTTTTTTATTCTGCTTTATGAATATATGTGTGTATTTGGGGGGGTGGGGGTGGGTGGGTGGGTGGTGGTGGTGTGATGTACAAAAGAGCCAGGGAAAACATGCAGTTAGTGCCTGAGAAGTCCATGCAGGATGGACAGCTTAGTCCTTAGGGTAGACCTGGAACACCATCTGTCTAAGAACTTGGCCATCCTGCTTTTTGAGGTCAGTGGTTATCAACTGGGGATGACTTTGACCTATGGGGGACATTTTTGATTGTCACCATTGGGGCCCATTAGTTAGTGGCTCTGAGTGGGCAGACGCCAAGGCTGCCCTGGGCATTCTGCCATGCACGGAACACCACACGGCAGAGCAGTATCTGCCCCAGATGTCCAGAGCTGCGCTTAAGCACCCCTGCTCTAGATCAAGTCTCACCCCGAATATTGCGCTTCGTGCTGAGTCTACTACTTTAATAAAAATCTTGCCAATCTGGAGCTTGTCCCAGGAGGGCGGCCCCAAAGTGGGATACTTGAAACAGCATCAAGCAAGACACGGTGAATGGGGTCATGGTTGTTTCATCGAGAGGAAAAGGGTCTCGGGAGACAAGGAAGTTAGTCGTGTTATTTCAGAGTGACTCGAAAGCTGCAAGGCAGAGAGATTTTGACTAAACATAAGGAAGTCATTTCTAACAATCAAGGTCACCAGGAGTAGAAAAGGCTCCTTTGTGAAAATAATGAGTTCCCTGTTACTGGTTAAGTCAAAACAGACCCCAGCAGAATGTAAGTTCCCTGAGAGCAAAGCACCCCTCTTCCTCATGCCAGGTCCCCAGAACAGGCACAGAACTCAGAGCAGGTAACTACCCAATGGCGAGCGGTGAACAGCATCTCGATTAGTGATCACAGATGTTGCAGAGGGTGTTCAAGGGTAGAGAGAGTCTCATTTTTATTTTTTGGTTTAGCCTTGTATTTCTAGGTTACCCCTAAGAAATATATTATGTAAATTTTAAGACAACATTTACAAGAGTTGAAGGCTAGCAGAATTCCATAATTTTTTAAAAATTTTATTTATTTAGACATACAAGAATTGGGGTGCAGGCCAGAGATGGGGGGATGAGAGGACAAACCAGAGACAGAGTTGGAAGCAGGACAGGCAGATCTACTGAAATCCACTGCTGAGAGGAGCAGCCGGGAGACAGGAGAGGTCTGCTGTGCTATGTGGGTAGCTCCCTGGTCGGGCATCGAACTCAGGGCACAGCGATGGTAGCGCTGCGATGTAATCCTCATGCCACCAGGGAGGCGCTCAATAAAATAATTTTAAGCTACATTTAGGGGAGTCATTTTTGGAAAATCTGAATCTATAAAGAGCCTGCATTGATCTGAAATGTGTCCTGCTATAGACAGCTCAACCTACTAGATGATCTGGAGGATATGTATTTTAAACTTTTACTGAAGTTAGCACATGACACGAGCCCACCATTTGTCAATTGACTCCATAATTTTCAACTTTATGAGAAATATATAATTGATATATATTATTGTGTGAGTTGGAGGTATACAACATGATTTGATACACATAGATTTTGCAAAATGATCACCACAATAAGGTTTGTTCATTAGTCATCACCCGACATAATAGCACTTTTTGTGAGTTGTGAGAGCATTTAAGATCAACACTCCTAGCTATTTTCAAGTATATTATACCATGTTGCTAACGATCGTCCTCATGCTAAACAGTAGATTCCAGAACCCATTTGTTGTACAACTAGAAATTTATACTTTTTGGCCTTTCAGAGTGTTGAGCTTTTACAGCCTGAGCAGCTATCTGAGGATGTGACTCAGGTCTGAGCCAACAGGACCTCAGACACTGTGAGGGTCCATTTCACATGTCACCGTGGCTAGATTCTCGGATCTAGTCCTTTTGTCAAATCTAGGTGTTGCTGTGAAGGTGCTTTGCAGATGTCATTAGCATTTACAATCAGTCGATTTATGTAAAGGAGATTATCCAGGATAATCTGGGTGGGCCTGATCTAATCAGTCAAAAGGCTGGAAGAGCAAACTGAGGTTTCTTTGAGGAAGAAGCAATTAAACCCGAGGACTATGCATTCCTCCTGCCTGAGAGCTTCCATCATGCCCGGCAGCCTTCCCTGTGGATTTTGCACTTTCCAAGTCAGTTTCCTTGTAACAAGTGTCTGGTGGAACCCGACTGGAACACACACTTATATGCTAGTCAAAGGTAGCCCAGTCCTTAGCACAAGAGAAAAGATGCATCCAGCAGAAAATCAGCACGAGAGAGAGAGAGAGAGAGAGAGAGAGAGAGAGAGAGAGAGAGAGAGAGAAAGAGTTGAGAACTAAAAGTCTACAATTCTCCTAGTTGTCCCTCTTCTGGGGCGGGATGACAGAAGACAAGAGAGAAGCTGTGTGTGTTCAGTTAAGGTCAGTCGCTCATCATCAAGAAAGCATTGTTAGGCTTTTCTCACTTCCCAAATACTTGATTAAAGACAAAGATGAGAGGAAGGATAATTTCACAGACACACATTATAAAATTTGAAGGCTAAATCGACCTTTTTTTACCAGCTGAAGTACCCCTCGATGAAATGACTGCTTCCAATCAAAATACTCACTGAAGAATCTCAAATTTCAAAGGCTTCCACTTTCACTCTATATTTTACTTAGAATGTCACCCATGAATTCGGAAAGATGCCAATTATCATTCAAACGTTCAAACAATCTAACGGATAACGAAACCCCAAACATCAGGCTACAAATACTTGTATAATGCGTTTAAATTCGAATCCTGTGTCGTTTGCACAGAACATCTGTTGGCCATAGGAAACGTCAGATTACAGGGTCTCAGGTCACATCCACATGTTCTGCAGCTCTGGTCTCTGTTGTTTCTGTACGTTGCATGTTAGCGCAGTGATTAAAAATGAGTCTGGAGTCAGACAGACCTGCGCTGAAATTGTAACTGTGTCCTTATAAAGGGTGTGTCCTCGGGTAAATTAATCTCTCTGAGCTGTGGCCTTTACGTCTGTGAAATGGGGTTGATAATTGCCCTTTGCTTAGAGGGGAGTTGCAAGGAGTAAACGAAATAATAAACGTAAAATGTTTAATGCAAACTTTGAGTAAAGGTGACATTTGCAATCTACGCATTTTACTGATTTGCTTTCATTCTCTCCTGAAACCCCACTAAAAGGAAACGAAACAAAGGCGGGTTTTATTTGTTTTGTTTTGAATAAATGAACGGGAGAAGACATCGCAGCAACAAATTTTTGGAAGCCATTAACTGATAAATAGAAGATGGAATCCTAACCCTGCAGGTGGATGCCAACAATCAACCTGATCTAAACAGCAGCACTACAGGCGTGAGATCAGTAATGCAAGATGAGGAGACGCAGGGGGTCAGAGTCGAGGGAATTGATAGAAATCTTGCATAAGTGTAGTTGGAAAGACACAGGTGCAGGCCTCTAGAGCTCCAGGGTGGCCTTGGAAGCAGCCCCATGGGCAGGAACACTGGGCAGTCCTCAGCGAGCCCAGGGAGGGGGTGTGGAGTCAGCCCCACTAGCAGTTGGCTGCCCATAGAACTCAGTGGGCCCCAGTCAAATCCTGGAAGCAGTCTGCCAGGTAGGGCCTGGCAGACCCCAGCAAGCCCTGGGAAAGGACCAGAAAGCTGGCCTGCTGCAGAAGGCCCCCCAGATCCCAATGAGCCCTGGGGAGGGTCCTGGAAACAACCCAGACCCAGTGGGTCCTGGCAAGCAGGGGAGCAAGTCCTGCCAAGGGAAGCAGATGTGGCAGGCCTGGCAGTGGCCACTGCAGGGCTTGGCCCATGGACCACAGCCTTTGGAGAAGTGAGCCAGAGGGACACTATTGGACAGATCATCTCTTGGACAGAAGCAGGCTTGACGGTCCCTTGGTCAGAGCCCAAAGGCAGACTTCAGTGTGGAAGACGCTGGGGAGAGTCGCACAGCGTTGGACAGGAGGTGGGTGGGAGAGGGTGTTGTGGACTGTGGTCCGGAGTAGGCTACGTAAACTTGTCTCTCATCACTCATAAGAGGGGTAGATCTGGGAGTTGGGCCCAGCTTTGGGGCCTAAGTCCATGCTCCCCTCTCATGATTCCCATTCACAGCATCAATGAATGACCAGTTTATTCCCGATATTCCCCCCATAAGTGATACCACCTGTAGAGTTGGGTCAGAGGCCCCACAAACAAAGCCAGTCCTGCCCCAGAGTATCTACACCAACATAGGAGTTGGGAAGAGTCTTTTCTGAGGCATCTGAGCTGGTCTGTGGACGCTTTGCAAAGGAGCAGCCCCGCCAGGTCATAGCACATCCCACTCAGAGCACCTGAGCTTAAACACAGCAGACAGCAGGGCTACCAGACATAAGAGAAAATTCAAACATTGAAAGTTGGAAATGTGAATGGGCAACAAGAACCACCACCAAACAAATTATTAAAAACGGAGACCATCTTGGAAAAAAAATTAAGAAGGAAAAAATATTGCATCCATAAATCAAGAATGGCTCCTTTGAAAAAGGAACATTTAGATAACAAACTAGAACTCCCAATAATTAAAAATGAGAACAGAAATGAGAAATCCAAGAGAAGAGCTTGAGGATTAAGCTAAGGAAAAGATGAAGCCAAGGAAATATCCTAGAAAGTAGAGTGAAAAGACAAAGTGACAGAGAGTAAAGGAATTTAGAGGCCCAACCCAGGAAGTACAACGTCGACAGGAATTCCAGAAAGAAATTGATCAATGAACATTTTTCAGAGGTGAAGAGTAGAGTCCCAGAGAGGAAGAGTCATTGAGTGATCAGCACCGTGAATGGAACTAGAGCTTCACTAGACACACGTGTCTCAGAACACTGAGGACACAAAAGAGGGAGAGAAAAATTACTCAGGTACAAAGGAACAGAACTGGAAAGATTTCAAACTCTCAACTGCCATATTGGATGCTGGAAGACAACAGAGAAATTCAGACTTTGAAGAAAAGTTATGCCCACCTGGAATTTTGTACCCAGATAAACTATCAATCATATAAGAGAGCAGAATATAGGTGTTTTTTGATAAACTATACTTAGACAATTTTTCTTTCCCATGTTCTCTTTCTCATGAAGCTATTGAAGGATTTGCTTCACTCAAAAGAAAGAACAAATCAAGAAATGAAATGCAAGAGAGAGGCAAAGGAATCCTTGGGAAAATGTTGAAGGGAGACCCCAGGATAATAACTGTACCAGGTCCAGAGGGCATCCAGTTCAGGTGAGAGTGTACCAGAAGCTTCCAGAAAACACTTCTCCAAGAAAAGGAAGCTGATGGAATATCTGATCATTTGAATATTTTCAAGAGAGATTTAGACCTTTGTTTGAAGTTGAATTAGTAAGTTCACAGAAAACCAAACTCATCAGAAAATAAGACTATGTTCTCGAGGGAAAAGAAAATTTGTACAGGAAAGAAAAATAATCATCTGGGTGTTCATGGACTCACCTGTGAACAGCATTTGCACAGTCAACACTGATTATTGATCTAGCAAAATTACACAATAGTTTATATTGGGAAATTGCAGTAGTGGAAAGTTACATGGGAAGGGTGTGATGAGGGTCAGGGGAATGAATACAATTGTCATTCCTCATCCATAGAAGGAGGTCGGAGAGTTAACTAGAAAATAAAGTAGTGATAAGTCTGTTGTTTAGCCTAAGTGGGAAGATAAATATCCAAACAATCTCTTTATCGAGCTGGAAATTGTGATTTCTCAGATGGCAGCAGTGGGGAGAGAGGTGTGGAATTGCTGAGTTTTGTACACACTGGTGTAATGCCTTGACTTTTTAAACATGTACATTTTTGTCTTTGATAAAATTTTAAAAAGTCTTAGCAGAGTGCCTATTGCATAACCAGTGCGCCATAATTAGCTCTTACCATTAATTTTATTAACCTTGGTGTTCTCAGTGCTAAGAAGCTGTGAAAAGCAGTGAGGAAATCCTCCTTGATGAAGAACAACTCAACCTCTGTTAGTTGGAAGCAGTTTCGAAAATCTTTCTATATTCCAATTGACTACTAAGCTTCTTGGCGATCATCTATTGTTGAAGATTAAAATCCTACAAACCCTCAGGAAGTAAAAGGGAAGAAGCAGAACCACATTCCCCGAGTGCCAGCTCTGCCAGGGCTGGTGTGTCTCTCTACATGACTTCATTTACCCTTAAGACCACCCAGTGCTGCACGTGTTCCCATCTCCGTTGACAGCTCAGTACAACTCGTCTTGAAAAGGCTCAAAAAACTTGTCCCTCATCACTCAGTAAGAGGAGTGGATCTGGGAGTCGAGCCCAGCATTGGGGCCCAAGTCCATGCTCCCCTCTTGCCATTCCCACTCACAGCATCGAAAAGTACACAGGCAAGACTGTGGGCGACAGTTTCATAATAGATTAACAAAGGAAGTCTGGGTGTTGGGGAGACAGGTGGCGTGGGCAAGATGTGACTTTGTTCTGTGTTCTCCTGTCGAAAACAGACCTCCCAGCTGGATGCCCTGGGAGCACACCCAGCGGGCTGCCCTCCTGTTCTGTGGTTTCCAGAGCCCAGACTCGCCAATTCTAGACCCACAGAACCAGTTCGCTGTTCGTTTAATCCTTTGGGTTCCTCCTAACACAACAACTTGTTCTCCTTCCTTCCTGGTGAGGTAGGTAAAGGTGGGGTGTAAAAGAGCCTTTCTCTTCGCAATGAAACAGTCAGAACCAGTAGTTTGAGTTAAGGGGGTGTGTGTGTTAATTGGATCACCGAGCATGGGTGGCGAAGGGAGCCCTGAGAACATGGGTGTTATGTGGTGATTCTTGCAGCTTCACCCAAGTCCCTGTGGTCAGAAGTGACTAGACTGGGATTTGGGGTGACCAGGAAACTCAGGCACCCCTGGCATTGCATAGGAATAGATGCTTATGGTAGAAAATGTGGAATAAAAGGGAAGCTGCTGTGCTAGCCAGATGACACATTCACAAAGGCTCAGAGGGCAACTTTTCCATGCGGACTTTTGACAAAGGTGGATATATGAAGAACGTGGGTAGGATTAAGGGAGCCCAAAGAAGAACAGTGGGGGCACCAAGCCAGCACCGACGGGAGCTCGCTGCCCCTCAGCCTACAGGGAAAGTCCACCAGGCCTTCGTGAGAGTAATAGGTACAGGATGGAGCTGCCTGACAGAGCTGACTACACTTGGGGGGATACGGGCCCCTTCTGTCCCTTTCCACCTCCTTCCACCCCCCTTCCCTCCCCCTCTGGCAGGGAGAGCCCCGGGAATAAATCAATGTCACCCTTTCAGTTGTTGATTACTCACTGGGGTCTTCCCTTGGTTGACCCAACCTAGAAGCCAGAGGCAAGGAAAAATGTTAGGACAGTTCCAAAGGTCATCTCGCAGGGGCCCAGAGCAAGGCGAGAGAGAGAGAGACTGACGGAGAGGAGGTTTGAGGGGGATACCAAGGGACCATGCAACACGGGGATGAACCTACAACCACTCCCACCCACAGGCCACACCGTCTGTAACGTCAGCGCCAGCCCTCTGCCCCCAGTCCGGAGGTGCTTTGGCCCCCTCCACTCTCTGCAGCTCCAGTGCTCCAAACGTGCCAAGTCTTCTCAAGGAGACAGGCCCTCGTAGCGAGTATATTTTTATTGTGAAGACATCTGCACCTTCTTGCCAGCCAAAAATAACATATGGAAACATTTCCCACATTTTCACCAGGGGGCACTCACTCCTTTCCCATGGAGGACTAGGAATATTTTTTTGGAAGTATCTGCTGGCCAAAATAGAATCCTTTTTGTAGCCACAATGAATGTTGGAATCAGCTCTGGCCCCAAGTAAATTCTGGCCAAAAAATGTTTCTGTTTAAAATAATAGGACTGGACTCAGAGGATGTCTTGTGGGTAAATGTTTGGGATCCAACTTGCATGTTCCATTTGGAAAATGCCTTGGGTCTAAACACCGACTTACTCTTCTCCATTGAAACGAACAAGACCAAGGAGACGTTTCGAAGACAATCTACACGTTTAATTCGTAGGTCTGCTTTTCAGAGCTGAACGTCCAAGAAATCAAAGCAGGTGGGAAAATCCTTCCTTGGGGCCTGCCTCATCACCCATCCCTGTGGTTCATCTGATGGATAAATGGAGGCTTCCTGGGGCAACGTGTTTCCTCCAGGATAAATTCTCCCGAATGGAAAGACATTTGTTTGGTGTCATATCAATCCTATTTAGCTATTAGGGATGAAAGTGATACACTTTTTGTCAAAGGAACCCTGCAGTTTCTTGAGTAATAAAGCAATGTGTGGGGAGTGGGTGGGAGGCCTCAGACACATATTTATAAGAAATCCTTGAATGTGTGGATTGTGTTTGAGACTTGATAAAAATAATTATAGATCTCTGATTTCTGTTACATGAGCATTATATTATAACTACAGGAAATGTAAAATAGATATTGCATGTACAGAAAGGAAAATGATGGAAAAAATTACCCTATTGGAGTCTTGCTACAGAGACTATTTGGTCTATCGCTAAATCGATCCATCAAAGGGATAGATTAAAATTGGTTTGTTCTGATGGAAAAAAAAAAGCTTATCCTTAAATCTGGAGTCTGGCTGGTGTAATGAATAAGAGCAAAAGTTTTGGCATAAAATCAATTTGGATTTGAATCTTGGCTCCATCATTTCTTATGTCTGTAACCTTAGGAAAGTTATTTAACTCCTTGAGTATTAGTTTTCTGGTGTTAGAAAATACATCTACTTAGTAGGGTGGATGTCAAGATGAAGAATTCAACACAAAGTGTCTGGCACATAAAAACACTCAATGCTTAATGGATATTGTCATGATTTTTGTAATAAAACAGTCTTATCAAAATTTAGAGATAATATATAATAAAGAAATCATCACATGGGTTGAAATAATTCATTGTTGGACTTAATTTTTTTCTAATTAACTTTATTAGCCAGCAATGATAGTACTAATTAGTTATTTAAAAAACAGCAGCTGTTTGAATGAATTTACTGTCATAAAACATAGGATCCTAGAGCTGGGAGAACTAACAGCTTTATCTCATCCAAATTTCTTTAAGATGAGGGGATTCTTTTAAAAATCATTAAAGTAAAGCTGTTTTGTCAGCACAGCTACAAATGGAAAGTATGGGTAAATAAAAGTAGTTCCTTACTGATTCAAAAACTAGAATTTACATATTACCTTTTTCTTGTAAATCAGCGAGTGACAAGTCTAGGTTTTTTTTTTTTTTTTCTGTATTCCAACTGGCTAGTAAAATTCCTTTCACTGATTTCTAAGGGCTTTTGAAACATGCTAGACCATCTCTCTTTTTTTTTTTTTAAATAATAAATTTTATTTTTATATTCCCCCATACAATTGCAAACGCCCCATTCTGACCCCAATCCCTCCCCTCCCGCCCCCCACCCCCCCAAAAGTGTCTCTGGTTCATAGTTTTTTGTTGATTTTGATTTTCACTTTCTTATAGTTATTCATTTTCCTGTTCCCTTATTTAAGTTTTCTAGATTCCTGCTATGAGTGAGACCATCCGGTATTTTTCTTTTTCTTTTTGGCTTATTTCGCTGAGCATGATCCCTTCCAGCGCCATCCATGTTGCAGCAAATTGCATGTGTTTATCTTTTTTGAATGCTGAGTAATATTCCATGGTATATATGTACCACATCTTCTTGATCCAGTCATCTATTTTTGGGCATTTGGGTTGTTTCCAAAGCTTAGCTATTGTAAACAGTGCTGCTATAAACATAGGGGTGCAGGTGTTCTTTGGAATTGATGTTTCTGTTAGACCATCTCTTTTTCCAGGTTTTAATGGAAAATTAAAATTGAAATTTGATTAAAGAATTCTTTTATGGTGCATGGGACAAAATATCTTCTAGATTAGACTTATTAGCTAAAAGGAGCAGCCTTAGCAGAAGCATTGGTCGCGGCAGGTCAGTCTTAAATAGTGTCTGTTCATTCAAACATACTCCTGTCTACAGCAGGTATTGAGAAGAATGAGTTTTTTATGGGGTTTATCCAACTGATGGTCATGCTTTTATGCCTCTGAATGGGAGGGGCTTGAGCAGAACTGGTCCAGATGATACCATCTTAAAAGGATAGGAAGCCTAGTCTGTTTTACTTTCTGTATTAGTAAAACCCAAAAGAAAACTACAGACTTGTCCAAGGCTGATTTATTTTCTTTCCATATGACCTACTATGTCCAAGGCGTCACATCTTCTAGCCCTGTTTGAATTTTCAATTTTTTTTTTTTTTTGTCATTCTCTCTATTTCTACTTGGAAAATGTGTTGCCTTTTTCCATGGAGCTTCTGTTGGGCCAAGTGTCAAGTCATGGGCAGGGTTGAGATTCCAGGTAATCTCACAACTTGATCTAGGAGAATTTTCCCTGTTCAAGGTAATTTTTCTCTCTTCTAAGAGTCCACTTGCTTTGACCCTATGGTGCTTTTAGTTTTCTACATAGCAGATTATAATTTCTTAATACATTTTGCTTTATAAAATAACAACAACAATAATAATAAAACATGTATATATATTCTTGTCCTAAAAATTTCAAAATATTGATATAAATGGGAATAGAGACAGTGTCTCCCAGACCCAAGACACTTATTATATAGGTAATCACTCTTAAGGTATTGGAGTTATGAGACATATCCTTCATACCTCTTTATTTTTTAATACATTTAAGCAATGTATTGCTAACCCGACTGCCTGCTGGTGCCTGATAGACAACATAAATAAATGAGGAAGACTGGATGTAAGAAAGTGGGGCAGGGTGAAGACTGTGGAAAACTGGAGATGCATGGACAGCAGTAAGGCAACTGGTTGGCCACTCTAATTGGTTATTATCCTGTGGGAAGACAGGTCCAGTGTGACAAAAGCTACCTATTTCTTTTCAAGAGAAGTGGAAAATATAGATTTTGAAATAAAAGTTCCTCATATTTAAATGCTGGCAACTAATTAAAATATTTCATAGTCACTGTTCAAGTTAAATAAGATATAGATACAGGCTTGATGTTGCTGGACAGTGGCTGATTTATGCCTTCTCCCACCATTGTCTACCATTATATAGATTATTACATTATCTAGAGAATTGCATATACTATTTGCATGATCTTGTCAGGCTATTTGGTTTTTTTTTTTTGAAATTTTTGTATTCATCCCATAAGACTGCATACACAAACAATTCACCTATTTCCAAATTTTAGTGTCCACCCACACAAAGTCCCCTAGATGAGCCCCATAATGAAACTAACAAAAAAAGCAAGAAAACACCCAAACTCAAACAATAGGAATATGAAGCAAAATAACTGGAACAAGAAATAATAACAAAGATAACCAAGTGGGGAAAAAAGGTTAATTAAGGACCTGGAGGTTAAATTCACCCTCAAAAGATACACGTTGAGAGTCAAGTTGCTCTGATTCTTCCCTCACCTACCCCCATCGCATCTGACTTGTCTGACTGGCTGACAGCAGGGTCTCTTGCTTGTCACAAGATTGACCAATGGGGGAACTGGTAGGCATGGTTGAAAGGCACACTCGAGCCTTATGTTCTGATCTCTGAGGTCAGTCCTCTAAATGGAATATGGAGATGCCCTGGGGAAATTGAAAAGTTGTAATGCAATGGATGTTGATTTAATGGTCCTTTTTGAGATCACTTTATTTGGATGTGCTCAAGGCCAAGGAAAACAGAGAATAGAGAGGAATATGTAGCTTGAATTGTATCCAGAGCATCTAGAAATGATCTTGTCTCTAATTACTTTTGCTTGGAAATTGAGCTAGAGAGTAAAGGCTTTCTTATAAGGTTTGCAAGTCTGTTCTGACCCCACCTTGGTGCCTACTCAGGGCACATGCTTGGATGGGATTTGCACCAGGGTGGAGGAGGGGAGTTGAAGGACAGGGTAAGCAGGAAGATATTTGGCCTGGGAATCCTTCAACAGCCCCTAAGTTATCTCCCCTGCTCCACCTTGTCCATCCAGTTGTTTGAAGTGATGTCCTTTTCTGAAAAGCTACCATGTCTTACTCTAACTGGAAGACATTGTACTTTTGTACTCCTGTTCACCTCTTCAGTTTCATTCTTGATCTTCCTGTGTAGAGTTCCGATCTTCTCTTGCTGGCTAACTTTTTTTTTTTAAGAAGATTTATTTTTTTTTAAATTTATGCATACAAGAACTGGGGTTTAGGCCAGAGGTGTGGAGCTGAGAGGATTCCCCAGAGACAGAGTGGGGAGCAGAACAGGTGGATCTACTGAAATACACTGCTGAGGGGAGCAGCGGGGAGACAGGAGAGGTCTGCTGCACCCTGTGGGTCAGCTCCCTGGCCGGGGATTGAACTCATGCTGCAGTGGCTGTGGATTATGAAGGTGCTGAGACTTAACTCCTGAACCACCAGGGAGGCCCCTCGCAGTGGTTTTTTTAAGCAACATCAGTGTGTTTTCCGCTGTGATAGCACTGCTCATGCGTTGGTGTGTGGCCCCCTCAGGACTGAGCGCTGGCACCTCTGACTCACTAGTCTAACACCTGGACACTCAATAGAGCCTCACTTTCTTCCTTCCAGATGCCCAAACCCAACCATCACATTGACTTTTGCTGGCGGACTTAATATAGACATATAGGCCTCTCATTTTTTCAAAGCTCAACGTGCAAAATATTGCCCATTTAATTCACAAAACCAGTTGACTCATATGCTGAAGACTACCTATATCATCGGAGAATAATATTAAAAATGAACAATACCATCTAGGTTGATTGTGTTGGACCAAAGTCAGTTTTCTTGTTTTGACACAGCATACTATGGTTAGACAAAATACAGTCACAGGAAGAGATGGGACAGAGTGTACATGACAAAACTACACTGTTTTTGCAACTTCTGGTGAGTCATAAACTCATTCAAAACAACAAGCTATTTTAGAAAATTATCTTCTTGACTTAAATAATTCTAGGTAGTCACAAACGCCCATAGTGCCCAAATGCTTTGGCTTAGTATCATGAAAATGCTGTATCCTAGGAGACAAACGGTAATAAGAAGCAGTGAGGGGAGGGGCCTCCCTCGTGGCGCAAAGTGTTAAGATGCAACCTATGAAGCGATCTGCAGCCAATACAGCTCAAGTTCGATCCCCGGCCAGGGAGCTACCCCCATGGCGCAGCAGACCTCTCCTGACTCGCCCGCTGCTCCTCTCAGCAGTGTATTTCAGTCAATCCGCCTGTTCTGCTCCTCACTCTGTCTCTGGTGAATCCTCTCACCCCCCGTACCTCTGGCCTGCACCCCAGTTCTTATATGTATAAATAAATAAATCTTAAAAAAAAAAAAAAGCAGAGAGGGCAGTAGGAGAGGATGGCAATCAGTGGTTCCCAGACTCGGTGGATTCATGGCCCACTTTTGAAAATGAGAAATTTGGCAGCCCTCATGGAGTGATTAGGAGACTGAAAACAACATTTAAACAAATTGGGAATAATTACAATGCAATCATTAGCACAGTGTAACAATGTCTCCCAGTGTTTTCAAAGCAGTTAGCGGTCACCCTTCCACTGGCAATCGAGGGAGGACTGTCTACTACCTTGACTGTTCTCTCTTAATGACTCACAAACTTATGCCCACTTGAGCTCACCCTGTACTCTTGTTCACAGCAAGCCGGGCCATGCTTTAAGCTTTCCTGCCTGCTCAACTGGACCATGCCTCACACAGATGCTGCCACACCTGTACATGTTTTCAGCTGTGCCCCCATTCAAAAAACTGTCACGTTGGGTAAAACTTGGTGCACCCCTACCCCAGACTATGAGTCATTGGTAGTATGACAACTCAGTGGTTGAGAATCTCTGACCCAAATACCGTCGATGGAAGATCTACTTAAATTCTTGGTTAATGCAAATTATTTTTACCGAGCCCCATCAAGACCCTATGTCTTTTTTGGGGACATTTTAGATAGTCCTGGCCTTCTTTCTTTTAATTCAGCCTATGCCATTTATTCTAACATGTGATTTGTAAGCTCTCGTGTCATATTGTGATTCTTTAAATGTAGGTTTCCTCATTCTAGTAAGAACTTGTAAGTGCCACAGAGATAGGAGAACCATCTGTTACGTCTTTTGTGTCACCTCTCCCTCGGCTCCTAGTGAGCTCAATTTCATTCTAGCTGTAGGTTCTAAAAATAACCATTAGGTTGATTTATCTAGATTAGATGATTTAAACAAAGGCGAGAAAACTTTAATCATGACTGTGTCGAACTTGTGATAGAAAATTTTTGCCAACTGCTGTGTGAAAGACACTGTTAAGAGAATAAAAAGACAAGCCATACACTGGGAGGAAATATTTGCAAAAGATACCATCTGATAAAAGGCCATTATCCCAAAATATACAAAACTACTCTTAAAACCCAACAAGAAGAAAACAGTCTAATGAAAAAATGGGCCAAAGACTCTATCAGGTATACACCAAAGAAGATAGACAGATGGTAAGTCAGCTTATGAGAAGGTGTTCCACATCTTAGGTCATCTGGGAAATGTAAGTTAAAAGAAGAGCGAGATATCACCATATACCTCTTAGAAAGGCCAAAATCTGGATCAAATGCGAGTGAGCAGAATCTCTCATTCATCACTGGTGGGATGAAAAAAAAAAAAAAAGGTGGTACATTCACTTTGGGAGACATTTTGGCAGTTCCTTACACAGCTAAATATATTCTCACCATATGATCCAGCAAGCGCCCTCTTCGGTATTTATCCAAAGGAGTAAAAAACTCATGTCCACATAAATACCTGAACACGAGGTTTATCACAGCTATAGTCATAGTTGTCAAACCTTGGAACCCACCAAGATACCTTCCAGTCGGTGAATGATAAATCCCGATACATCCAGACAATGGGTATTTCTCAGTGTGAAAAGAAAGTCGTTAAGCCTGAAAACACTTGGAGGAAACTTAAATGTATACATTTAGGTGAAAGAAACCTATCTGAAAAGGCTACCTGCTATAGGATTCTAACTATCTGATGTTCTGGAAAAAGTAAAATTAGAAAAGCAGTAAAACGGTCAGTGTTCGTCTGAGGTTAGGGAACAGGGAAGGATAAATAAGCAATGTATAGAGAATTTTTAGGGCATTGAAAATACTCTGTATAATATTATGATGATGGATACATGTCATTACACATTTTTTCCAACCCCATAATGTATAACACTAAGAGTGAACCCTAACACTGGTAAAGAATGTTGATAATGGGGTTGGCATGAATGGGTGGGGACAGAGTGACATGGGAAATACCTAGACACATCACCCAAAGCAGTGATAGTGAAAGCAAAGATAAACAGCTGGGACTACATCAAATTAAAGAGCTTCTGCAGAGCAAAAGAGACAATAACAAAAACAAAGAGAAACCCCACTGACTGGGAGAACATTTTTGCACCCAACACTAATGATAAAGGACTGATCACAAAAATCTACAAAGAGTTGATGAGACTCAACAACAACAAAGAAAATAATCCAGTCCAAAAATGGTCAGAAGAGCTAAAAAGAAACTTCTCCAAAGAGGAAATGCAAATGGCCACCAGGCATATGAAAAAATGTTCAACATCACTTGTCATCAGGGAAATGCAAATCAAAACTACCATGAGATACCATCTCACACCAGTGAGAATGGCACATATTAAAAAAACTAGCAACAACAAATGTTGGCGAGGGTGTGCAGAAAAAGGAACTCTCCTGCACTGCTGGTGGGAGTGCAAACTGGTCCAACCACTATGGAGAGCTGTGTGGAGATTTCTGGACCTACTAAACATAGAGCTTCCATAGGATCCAGCAATTCCACTCCTAGGTATTTACCCAAAGGACACAGAAACATCCATTCCAAAGAACACCTGCACCCCTATGTTTATAGCAGCACTGTTTACAATAGCTAAGCTTTGGAAACAACCCAAATGCCCAAAAATAGATGACTGGATCAAGAAGATGTGGTCCATATACACCATGGAATATTACTCAGCATTCAAAAAAGATAAACACATGCCATTTGCAGCAACATGGATGGAGCTGGAAGGGATCATGCTCAGCAAAATAAGCCAGAAAGAAAAAGAAAAATACTGGATGTTCTCACTCATAGCAGGAATCTAGAAAACCTAAATAAGGGACCAGGAAAAAGACTAATTAAATACAAACTAAAACTAAAAATCAACAAGCAACTATAAACCAGAGACACATTACGGGGGCGGGGGTGGGGGTGGTGGCAGCGAGAGGAAGGATTAGGGTCTAAATAAGGCGGGGTGCAATTTTATGCAAAATGAAAATGCATACATTTTGCAAAAATGAAAAATGATGTAAGAATTATATAAAATATTAAAAAATATATAATGTAAAAATAAATAAATGCTAAAAAAAGAAAACCACTGTTCTTAGGTATTTAATAAAAGCCATGAAAATGTAAGTGCCTTAATTTTATTAGTAGATGAACTATGAAAATAGCCAAAGGCAACAACCAAATAGATAATGAAATGTGAAGAATTAAAACGTATGCAAAGTGAAATAAAATTTAGATGTCTATACATGGAAAAAAAAAGAAATACCTAGACATCTCAATTTTGCTTTAAAACTGCTCTACAAATTGTCTTAAAATGCAAAACAAAATTCTTGCAATGCAGACACAGATCCTACCAGGAAAAATTCTATCTTTGTAATATTCATTTATTCAATAATTATTCAACATAACTGGCTTCATCAATTCAATCATTATTTATGGATCATATAATTATGTGCCTGCCATTGTGGGAGCAAGACAGTTGCTTGGCTGCATGAAGCTGACACAGCATTCCTATCCCAACGCCTAAAACCACCGTCTCAGAACCTGGGCTGGCTACATACAAATGCATCCAGGACATATATCCTCCCAAAGGGTGACCCATCCGTGTATGACTTACGGAAGGGACATGATTGTGCCTGGGATGACAGAATATATTGAATTCAAAACTTTGGAACACGTTTGTTCAGCTGGCTTACCTATGTTTTTTATTGTCTTGGATAAGCCTTTATTTTTTGGGTTCATAAAAGAAATACATCCATTTTTGCTATGAATATGTAATAAAATAGGATCCAATATCACATGTTATTTATAAATTTGCTCATAAGAAAAGGATACATGGAGAACCTCCTTCCAGGTCAGAAAAAATGTGTTTACCTACATAATAGTTTCATAAAGCAAAAACTTGGGCTCTAAAATTACACTGCCTGGATGCACACTCTAGCTCCAGAATTCCTATCCGTGTTGTTCTCGAGGAATTTATTTACCTTCTTTATGCTTCAACTTATTAATGTGCCAAATGAGAAGTCATATGACTACTTCATTGTGTGGCACGTGAATTAGATGAGACTGTAAAACACATTTACAGGTTTTCCCCGTTATCGAAAGTAGAATGTTCTATTTAATATGATTTGATAGGTTATTTTTTTGTATCTGGGAAAGCTCAAACATTTTTCCATATAAATCAATGGGAATAGTGTTTCCAGATCCAGAAATAACCTACCAAATCATATTAGATAGGAATGTTCTACTTTCAGATAGTGAAGAAAATCTGTGTTAAGAACTCAAATGTTCGTTACCTTCTCACACATTCATTGTTTTCAAACTAGTTGAAATAAGCCAGAAGGAAAAAGAAAAATTTCAGATGGTTCCACTTATAAGAGGAATATAGGGGAACCAAATAAGGGATCGGGGGAAAATAACAATAAAACAACAACAACAAAACAAAAATAGACAAATATAAATCAGAGACATTCTGCAGGGGAAGAGGAGGGAGAGAGAGCAAAATGAGGGACTATGGCGATGGTGCACGGGTGAAGTGGTGGTGGGAATTCTATGGGGACTACACCTGATGTAAAATATATATAAATAACGAAACTAATTTTAAAAAACTAGTTGAAAGCAGTTCAACCTCGTACAGAAACATGTGGCAGAGAACCTTGACACACACACACACACACACACACACACACAGTAGCTATTGTGGATGAGACCAGGGTGATTAATCCAAACTCTGTTGCGCCTTCTAGGGATTCCAGAAAAGGAACTCTCAGATTTTAGATTTTAGCGTATCTCATCACCACTTGAGGAACCTGAAAAGACAGACCCAGGCCTTATTCTACTTCAATGATTTTGGGTCCCTGTGTTATGAGCGCCCCAAGTGATTCTGCCATACAGAGAAAATTGACAACCACAGCTCTACAATTCGCTGCAATGCTTTCAAAGCCATTGATTCATAATTTTTAATGGCCACATAAACTTTGCAGAATGAATACTCACTGATGTATTTAAGTACTCCACTATTGATGGATATTTAGGTGGTTTCCTTTTTTTTTCAATCACCACAATTGCTGCAGTAAATGTTCTTACCCACATATACCCTTCTGTACACGTGAGAATGTCTGCAGGATGGATTTTTATAAATGAAATTGCTGGACTCAGAGTATGCATGCTTTAAATTTTGATAAATTTGCCAAATTGCCCTCAAGGTTATATCTATTTATTCTCCTGCCAACAGTCTTGAAGAGGGTACCTTTCTCTCCACTCTGTCATTTTTCTCTTTACTCAGGTTTCAGCTCTGTTGATTTTAGGGCACTGATGAAATTCGTATCAGTGATAAACAGATCCATAAACACGCAACTGATTACCTTTCAGAACCAGATCCAGGAACCCCAATGATACTTCAGAAATGATTTTCTTATCAGTGACCTCCTCTACCAACAACCAAGCCTTCCACTAATCTATTTGCTTATCTTTGTATCTTGGGGGTATTAAAAAATATAAGGCATTTTTTCCTGCTTCACTTGATTTCAGGCTAAGCCTGTATTTTCTATGAAAGAGGTTGTTATTTATAGTCAAGAAATTCTGAAGTCAAAAAATATAATTCTCCCATTGTTGAGTTCCTGGATGCCGTCCTCTGATCAGAGCCGTATCTCTGAGTAACACATCACGGGAGTGACAGCTCTCTGGTGATTTAGGAGCCTGCCAGATCATTAGAGCATTACCAATGTAAGGATGTATTAGTGTAACACACATCAGTGTGTTATCGCTCCGTGATGAATTGCTCCAAAACAGAACAATGGCTTAAAGAAACTATGAATTCTTTTAGACCTAGAAATGAATTTTTTTGAATAAGGAATAAATAAATATGCCTGTTCTTTCACGGAGGAGAGAGGTTTAAATCACATATTTTTGATCTTTTGATTGACCCTTGCATGTTGTCTAGTTTGAGCTAGAGACAAGGTCTTCAGACTGACCAGTTGGCAGTTTTCTAGCTATGAAATTAATTATATGTATATTGAAGGAAGACTGGCACTTAGAACAAAAGGTCTTCTTCACTCTGATCCTTGTAATATGTTTCCCTCTAATTTGGGGTGAGGGGCACCTGTGAATGGGGCGCTCTTTCATTTGTGCATTTGCTTTGACATGGGAACTCCTCGAAAGCAGAGACCAATGTTTTAGTAAATTGCTCTTTCACTACGGTGCCTGAACTGTGTGTGTTGGATTCTTGGTGACCCAAGAGCATCTGTTCCTCAAATGTAAGAAGTCCCCACTATCTTTGTCTAAAGACAGTACCTTTCAAACAGGCTCCTTAACATGGAATTGGCTGGATGTGATGGGGGAGACCCACTGCACGACTTTCCACCACTCACAGGAGCAAAAAGGACATAAAAGGGGAAGGAACAGAACACGCGCAACTGCCATCTTGGGTTTTCACCAAAGATCATTTAAAACCTTGGCCTGTGGAATCAGACTGACTTGGGATTGAACTCTTGTTCAGTTACTTCCTAGTTAAGCAATTTGCTTAACGCCTCTGAGCCAGTTTCTTCATCTGTAAAATAGAGGTGCAGCCAGTAAATAGAGGTGCAGCTAGTAACTGCTGTTGGATGTTTAGATGAGCTGATACATGGAGGCTTAGTAGAGCACCCAGCACACAGTGGGTATCCTATAAATGCTAGCAATGGTGCATGCAGTTGTGATTGGTATTATTTCTAAATTTGCTGCCCAGAGGAGAATAAGCCTGGATGCCTGATGGCTCTGGAAGTCCCAGTGAGCACAGTAATATTTGTAGGTCCACAGCATTGACATTGCATGTTTCCTAGCCAAGAGCTCTATCTTCTTTGAATTAAGATGCTGTTGCACACACTTGGAAGGACATACTTTTCCATGGGACATTCCAAGAAACTACAGGTACCTGTAGAGAATTCCCTTACCAACAATTACCAGGCCTGATGAGAGAGCTTGGAACTGGCCATTGGCATAACAAGCAGCACGTACTATTGAAAAATGATGGCGTTTATGGGAACGAACACCTGGGAGTTGCAGCTCCTGTTGATACCATGAGTCGGGTGCTGTGATTGTGCTCCATTCGTTGCCTTCAATATCCATAGGCTGCCACCTCCTCACTCGACAGATGAGACGAGTGTGGCTCAGAGAGATCTGCAGAACACGCAGCTCACACTCATAGGGTTGCACTACATGTTTTGAGGCGTGTGACCCAGCTAGAGGCATTCTTTGCGATAGATACAAATGGAAAACATCAGAAAATCGACGTCAGCATCTCGGTGGATAATAGAGCTTCCAGAAGCCCTGGTTACCCTGCAGCCTGGCAGTCAGGGGTGCCCTCCAGGAGAGGCGTTCACTGCTGCACTTGACTTGCCCACCTTCCGCGGTCCCTTGCCATTGTCCTGAGACTAGGCCGGCTGGCATGCGTGCCTCAGATAAGCAAAGACGGGATGTAAAAACCGCCTTCCCATTTCTGCCCCCCGCCCCTGTCTTCATTCTCCCTTCAAAGCAAATTGCAAAGAACAGTTCTGTTCTGATCAGGCATTAAAATGTCACCCCAGCCCACAGTTCTGATCAACTTAATCCCGTCGCTTGCTGCAGAGGCTGCAACAGCACGTCCAACTTCAGGTTATGGGAGAACAATGATCTTCTGTGGCGACCAATTTCTTTCTTTCTTTAAAGCAGGTTCAAATGGAATAAACACATCCATGCCAGAGACAATATTATAAATTATTTCAGTGGACTTTTAATTTCGGTGGGTAGATGGAAAGTAAGTTTGTTGAAATGAGTTTCTCCTGGTCTGCAGGAGCCCTGTTTTCTTTGGAATGGCTTTGGGAGGCTAAGGAGGGCACTATTCCCCTTGATTTTTTATTTTATTTTTTGCAGTTGTTTTGGAGAACAATTTTCTCTGACATATAGCTGGTTGTTTTATGGCTTTAAGAAATATATTGGTTTATTCATCTGTTGCAACTATAATAATATTGCCATTGGAGTCCAACTCAGTCATAAATCAAGCCATTCCCTTCTACTCTATACAAATAATTAAAATAAAAATCGACTGTGCCAGTGAATTTGTTCTACAAGCTGAATAGAATTGTGTGCTATAAGTCTAGATATTTTGGTTGACACAGGACTGTATATCTTAAAAATAAGAAACCAAAAGGTGGGAAAATAAGACCTTATTTCATTATGTGCAATTTATAACATTTATCTTGAAGATAAAGTTGCTTTCCTCTGCTGCCTATTAACTAGGAGCCAGAATTCGAACACCATGGAGTGATTCTGGCCTTCCATGCTGCCCTCTCTCCCTCCCCACCCTCCTTGGCCTATTCTTTCGTCTTTTCCTTGCATCATTAAAAAGCTAGTTGAGGTTCATTATTGTAGCTCAGGAAATAAGGGCTTGTTATTTATGCATGCACACTTGTATGTCATATATATTTTTATTCATGTCCTACCTTTCTCCTGCAAAGAATTAAGACAGCCTGCGAAAATACATAATTCAAAATAAAATAAGTCAGAAATTGGTGGAAAGGGGAAAATCAGTTCAGAAGAATAAAATGAAGGCAGAAGACTGACCCGCGCAATGCAGGCTGTGAAGTCTGGCGCACGCTGGAGGAGGTCTACGCGTGTCGCTGGGAGGCTTCTTGCAGGATTAATGCCAGAATTCCCAGTAGCCATTAGATTAGAGACACATTAATGACTCAGGAGAAGCCAAACAGCTTGATATTGACTCTAGAGAGACTTTGGCCCTCTGGGTCTTAACCGAGAGGATACTACAACTGAAGGACAAGACTCTTCAACAGGATCCTTAAGAAACACAATTGGTTGGGGTTTTCCTTATCTTGCACCTCCCTGAAGGCCGAGGGCATAGTACCAGGTGGCACAGGCGTTCCTGCAGGGACCAGTCATGCCACTTAGACATGCAGTTCTCTTTGGCTCTTGCCTAAGCCAAGAAGAAATGCAAGCACACCAGCGCAGGGCTCCCCAAACTTCACTGTGCAAAAGATTCGCCCAAGAAGTTTGTTAAAAGGTAAAGTTACGAGGCTTCTCAGCTCCCTCCATCCGTGAGGATAATCCAGGTTATGCTGTGGTAACAACTAGCTCCAAAATCTCCGGGGTTTAACAATGCGGGTGTATTTCTTGTTCACGCTACATCAACATAGAGGTCGGCAGGGGAAGTAGGTGGAGGTGACTCTGCTCTATGGCTTTGCCCTGGGGCATCCAGGCGGAGGGAGGCTCCATCTGCAGACTTCCAGGATTGCCCAGGTAGAAAATACATTGGGGCAAAATGCATAATTATTGGCTTCCATGGTGTCTACTTGGAAGACCAGTAAGTTAGTTCCCGAGTCTATTTCATTGTTGTAAGCAAGTCATGTGACATGATGAATTTCAAAGGGGGTAGGAAAACGTGATCCCAGCTGCTTCCAATGCAGATTGCCTCCGGGCCATATTTTGAGAAGCACTGCTCGAGAGAAAGGGCCGGACTATGTACCTCTCAGTTTCGATTTCATAATTAGTTCCCTGAATTGGGCTTGAGGTATGTGCTGGGTGGTTGTGCATTAAAGGGAACACCCTGTCCAATACCCTCCTTGAAGCTTTTCTGTGGCAACAAGTGCTAAGTCATAACATATTTAGCAGCCATATAGCCTTGAGGGTGGACTTGAGGAATCTAATAATAAGCTCCTGATTTTAAAACGGCTCCCCTTCCAAGGAGCTGTCACCTCGAGAATATCTGTATTTTCTTCAATAAATAGTTTGGGCCAAGATTTTCCTCAATAAATAGTTTTGGCTGTATCGCAACACTTAGCAGAAGGTCCCAGAGTCTATGCCATAAACCAGAGCTCCTTAACGAGATGTGAGAGACAGAATCACCTTGAATCCTTGGGAAAGAAATAATATGCTTGAAAGATCTAGGCTGGTTCCTGGACTTAGGTATTTTTATTAAAGCTCCAGAGGTTATTTTTTGGTTAAGAAACACAGATCTGAGTTGGGAAAAAATTGATGCCATTATAAACAAGTCCATCTCTGAAATATCTCAGTCAAGTTTACCTGAAATAATTATTATTTTGCTGCCACCTAGACATAAAAATTTAAGTGATGAATGAAGATAGTTGGAGATAATTTAGATTGTACTGAAAAGGCATAACATGAAAATTGCCATTCCTCATTCCCACAGGCACTCACATTTAACACTTTAACCTGTTTCTTTTAGTATCTACCGACACACCTACAAAGTACTTGGGCTGTTATTTCTGCATCAGTCACACGTAGACACGACCTTGAGCAGTGCTGTCTAACAGAAATAGGATGAAGCCTACAAATTCAGTTTTGGTTTCCTAGTAGCCACAGTTAAAAAATTAAAAAGAAACAGGGAAAATTAATTTGATCTTTTTCCCTTTTTAAAAATTTATTTGAAAAACAACCTTGTTTATTTTCACAAGATAGGATTTCTCCCCTCAGGTGTGGTCACCATAGTTTCCCCACCACCAAAGCTCCACAGTTCTCCACCACACGCCACTGACCTCTCCTGCCCCCTGTTCTCTAAGCTCCCTCTCCCCCCTTCTCTCCTGGTGGTTTCAGATCCAAGGTCTGCTTTCAGGGGTCAGTCTTACAGTTTATCTTTGTCTGATCCTTTGTTTGTTTTCCCTAGATTCCACATATAAGTGAAACCACGTGGTATTTATCTTTTTTTCCCACCCATGTTGCCACAAAGGGCATGTGTTTATCTTTTTGATGGCCGAGTAGTATTCCATTGAGTATACATACCACATCTTTTTCATCCACTCATCTGTTCTGGGACATTTAGGCTTTTTCCATATCTTGGGTATTATAAATAGTGCTATAAACATAGCAGTGCAGGTTTCCTTTGAATTAGTGCTTTTATTCTCTTTGGATAGATACCTAGGAGTGGAATCGCTGGGTCGTGAGGTAAATTCATTTTTAGTCTTTTGAGGAAACTTCACTCTTTTTTCCATAGGAGCTGGACCAGTTTGCATTCCCACCATCAGTGTAGGAGGGTTTTTTTTTCTTCACCCCCTCACTAGCATTGTTGTTTGTGGGTTTTTTGCTATAGGCTGCTCTCACAGGTGTGAGGTGGTAGCTCATTGTGGTTTTGAATTGCATTTCCCTGATCATTAGTGATATTGAACACTTTTTCATATGCCTGTTGGCCATTTGCACATCTTCTTTGGACAAGTGCCTATTTAGCTCTTCTGCCCTGAAATTAATTTTTAAAATAGAGTTTGTTTCACCTCAATATATCCCTAATACTCTCACTTCAACATGTAATCAATGTAAAAATTATTAAGGAGCTATTTCACATTCTCTGTACGTAGCCTTTGAAAGCTACTGCACATTTTGCATCTAGATTGTTTCTCCATCCTCACTAGCCATGCTTTGGGTGCCCCATAGCACATGTGGCAAGTGGTCACTGTGTTGGGCAGCACAGGTTTTGGGGGTTTCTGTTATGGAAAATGAATGTTTAGCTTTTATGCAGGCTAAGAATGTAATAACCCATTATTTTTTAATGGTTTTCTCACTAGCATGCTAAAATGCATAATAGTGACTAGGGAGACAGTATGCTGAAGTCAGCCACCTGTCTGACGGGGCAGGGAGACAGCCTTGGGGTTTGTCAAGGAGATGACACATCCTTGACTCTTTCTGAGATTAATTATTCTTTGATTTTGAGGACTAGGGATTAACATTTACAAGGAAACTGTGGGATGGATGGTACCTGGCTGCCCACTTTGATGGACTAGAACCACAGAAATGACAAAGGGAAAAAACTCCCAAGGGATGAGGTTTATTTGTTGGATCAGGTTTGAACAGATCTCGAACCCTGACCCCCACAGATGCTGTGTTAGTTTAGGTTTTTAAATCAACTGTTAACATGAGGGGAAATTAACCAAACCAGTCGAACAGCAACTCACATTTTAGGAAATCCAGGGAAATTAGTCTTTGTCCTGGGGAATTTTGTCATTTCAGCCTTCCCAAATCCACTTTCCCTTTCTTCTTGTAAAAGTACCCCAATATGTCCCTGGAGACTCAGCCTGACTTTCATTATCCATCTTATTACTTTGGCAAGTGTGGCTTTTCTGCTGAGTTGCAGTGGTGGAACATCTGACTTGGACTATCCACTCAGAGAATTTTGGCCCTCGGGGTACCAGGGATTGGGTAAGGGGCGCACACACACACCTGGCAGGTCAATTAGACTCAATCAGAGACACTCTGGGGTCTTTGCTTGAGCAAGTAAGAAGGGGACCTCACTTCCCTGGGCTTGAATCCAATGGGATGTGATCGTGGGGTGGCCAGACCACCCTATAAACCTGGGAATGATGCCCACACAGTGGGTGGAGATGCTGGAACATGGAGAGGAACTGAATTGTGATGACCATATTTCAGCTCCAAAATTCAGCTCTGCTTGAACGCACAGGTCAACTCCTGACAGGAGTAAATCCTTGGGGGTCTCTGTTTTGGCTCCACCAGTTTGTTTTCATATGTAAGATTTTAGTCATTTTTTTTCCCATGCTGATGCATTCATTTTTCTCTATAGCAATATTTCTTGCTATGTATTTTTCAGGTTAATAGTCCTATGAGGTTACTTTCAGAAAAATTGCTTCTATGACCAAATGAATTTGACCCATTCTTAGACTGGATTCTTCCACTTGCCTATTCTCAATGCTCTTTAGGACATTTAAAACTCTGAATTTCTGAAGGTAAGAAACTTGATTAGCTCTGTTTTTCCAAGACTTACTTAGTTTACTTGGCCATAGTACCACTTTTGTTGCTGTTGTCATTGGTTTAGCTGATGCCTATTACTCTAGTATGGTACACATTTTGCCAGCTTCTGCTCTGAGAAGTAATTCATGTTTCAGATAATTGGGCTCTGTCCACCTCCAATCGTAGTACTCTGGTGATGCTATGAGTCAATCCCCATAATGACAGCCCTGGAGATGTTTGTGTGGCGCCATATTGGAAAGGGCCATTCAGGAAGAGCCATCTAAGTAAACTTCTGTGTCTGACAAGGAAAATGTAAGCATTTTAGATACCTATTTAGTGTGCTAGGTAACCTAATTAGGATAGTCCTGATAATGAAACCATGCAGTTTTATTCATATACTTATTCATCCATTCCATTACTTATTCATGAATTTAACAAATGTTTATTGAAGTGCTACTTGGATACCTGACTTACGGAAGTAATAATCTAGAGATCCTCATATATAAATCCAAATGGCAATTATTGCAATTCTAGTTCTTTCTGAACCCAAATGACCATTTGTACAGATCTCGGGCTGACATGAATGTGTATTCCCAGATAAAATTAGAGTCGGCATAAAACATAGATAGCATCATCATAGGATCTTACATTGAAATGGCATTGAAAATTTTGACTTCTTGCAAAGATAGCACTTTATTTACCCTAACAGAAATGTAAAGGGGTAGAGCAGCTATTTTTATGCCCTGTTTTGCATAGAGAGATCTAGAGAAGTTAAATCGCCCTTTCAAGGCCAGACAATTTTGAACATTCAAAATCAGACTTGGATCTGGTCCCAAGCTTCCCATTTCCCTCCCCCTTTTTTTAACTCCTTCATTTGCTTAATTTGCATCAATATCTAGGATGTGAAAACTTGAGTACAGACTTATATTATCAATAGACAGTGGCTACCAGTCACATGTAGTTATTAAATATTTGAAATGGAGCTACTGTGTAGCGAAGGATCTGAATGTTGAATTTATTTAATTTTAATTAAGTATAAATTTAAAGACTAATAGTAAAATTAAGTATTGGAAACTTTCAGCCTATTTTAAATAACTTGGGTATAGGAATCTACTTTTTCCAGCCTCAAAGTTTGGGATATCTAAATAGAGATCATGTATTTTTTAACGAAATCTTTGTTCCTAAATTGAGATGTGCTGTAAACCGTGCATTTGATTTCGATGTTGTGTGAATGTAAAAAAGCATTAATGATATGTTGAATTGATAACATTTTAGATATATTGGGCTAAGGAGACTATTATTAAAATGAATTCCATGTACTGCTTTCCACTTCTTGGGGGATGTGGTCACATAGAAAAGGTACAACTCCATAGATGACTTGCATCTATTTCTACTGGAAAGCACTGCTCTAGACTACACAGGGAGTGTCTGAGTGTCCAGGTGTAAAATCTGAACCCCTGGTCAGAGGGGGAGTCGGCATGCATAGAACTAGACCTCAGAGCATGGCCTGGGATTCCCTTGGCTTGGCTCCTGTTTCCTGCTTCTGGCACCTACTATCTGGTCAGCTTACCTGACCCTTTGAAGTCTGTCTCCTCACCTGTAGATCAGAGATAACGCTAACAACTTTTTTATTGAGTTTTTGAGAATTCCACAAGCTAACACACACACACACACACACACACACAGAGCACACAGACTAGTATCAGGCAATGTTTAAATATTCATTACTTGGTTAATAATAATACTAATTATAATCATACTATTTGTATAAATGCAAATAGAATCTCCAGACTTGGTAAATGATGGTGTATTTTTTTTTCCCTCTGAACTTCATTTTTGAGGTGTCATCCTCTGTTGCAATTCATTGCACTGGACTGCATTAATCATACCCTGTTTTGTTCTCCCTGACAGTAATGAATAGTAACTGATACAAACCAGCCTGCTAGGTCACTGATGAGGTGGCTACAAATGCTCTTTTCCAAGGCAGTTCTTAATTACCTTTTGTGTGTGAAATACCATATGCTATCATTCCTCTGGCTGCAAACCTGCTCTGGGTTACAATGCCATGTGAGTTTTTAAACACTGTCTCTGGTTCAGTTCTCTCAGGAGAAGTTTGATTCAGTTGTTGTCCTTTATAATTTTATTTTTTAATTGGGTGACTTCTTAATTCTCTCTTTTGCATTTCATTTGCCTATTATTATTTAAGTCAGTGACTCCAGCTGTGCTTTGAGGGTTGGGACTCCTCTGTGCTCAATTTCTTGAGGCATCAGAATTCTGAATGACACTGATGTTTACACACATGGCTTAAGGCAAGAGACAGAGCTGTATTACACACAAGAGCTGCTTTTAGGGCATTGGAAAGGCTTATCAGATAGTGGAGTGTTCCCGCTTTTAAAAGTCTAGAAAATGTTCTTTTATGTAAAGAACAGGTTTTTAGAGTCCCCTCCCACCCAGGACACACCTGAAAACCAGTGTAAGCAACAAAGACTTTTTAGCTGCTAAGAACACAGTTGTTAAGCACAGTACTCCTTAGATCCAGAAGGAGACAGCAAGATTTTTCCAAAAGATTCTGACTTATGCATGAATCTAAAATAGGCTGGCAAATTTTTCCTGTAAAGAATGAATGGATAGTAGATCCCTCGGGCTCTGCAGGCTGTGAAGTCTTGGTCACAATTACTCAACTTGGCGTGTTGTTGAGTGAAATCAAAGGAATAAGCATGGCTGAGTGATAATAAAACTAATAAAACTTTATTTACAAAACAAGTGGTGGGCCGGATTAGGTGCATGGGCTGTAGTTTACCTACCCCCCCGATCCAAACTATATTGGCACATTAGACGGAGCCCAGCAGGGTGAGGAAAGCAAAAAGGGATGGCTGTTGGGCCTGCAAGACAGACATCTGGAAGGACACCTAGCCAGGGTCCTTCCATGCGGGGCATACCGACATGAGATATAATAACATGATTGACGATGGGATCTCAAATGTGGTAACTGAGACCCGTGATGATGACCCCACATCACCCCTGAGCTATTCTGTATGTTCTCATTATCAAGACAGAGGATGAGGGAAAGCATTTGAGAGGGTGATACCAAACAGATGAGAATAAAAAAGGACTTTCGGCTTTTACGGTGGGAAGCATCATTTAGCTGAAAAATTTGAATGGACGGCTCCATTTTCTGAAATCTGTGGCTCTCGAAGCGTGACAGTATTTTTAATCTTTGGCTCTTTAAGTTTGAGACTAGCCAACGAAACTAACTTTCTACATGGATCTGTGGATAGATTCTCTGTGGGGTTTAGGAGAACATTCAAAATCGGTTTTACTCCCCTTTCTAAACCAATCTATGCAGAATGATAAAATGTGCTTTTTGTACTCAGAATTCATGCTGACGCTGTTCTCCTAGGAAAAAGAATCTCGGACCACTCTTGCTAAACGTGGGGGGAAATTGGTTGCTTCCAGCTTGGGACCTGGGAATACATCACTCTTAGTGGCTGACTTGATGCCTTTGAGGACTTTTTCTAATACACTCTCCCGATTTTTTAAGGAAGAGATTTCTGTGACTCTGCAGTCAACAGATTCTAGCTTTTTCTCCTCTTTGCTCTGAACATTCTATATTTATCATTATTGATAAGGAACATCAATAATGGCTGAGATTTATTTTATTTCTCTCTTCGATATAGTTTATGTTCATGTTATAAAATATGAATTTATACAGACGGCCTAGAAATTTTCCCAGGTTATTTATATAAAACCTCTCAGGTTTTGACCATTAGGGGTTGACCGTCAAGAAAAATGATTTTTAAACCTATACTGACTTTACTCTTTGTAAAAGTGTTTCCTTCCGATCTATGAGTTTGTTGTAACTTTGAAATAATGCTGAAAAGCATTGTAGGAGGTTAAGACTAGGGAGGTTGGCACCAGACTCCATGGTTGCAAATCCTGGGTTGGTCATAGCTGATGGCTGTGTGATGCTGGATAAATCACTTCCCCTTTCCGGACCTGTTTCTTTATTTGAAATATGGAACCTCTAATTCTATATTTTTCAGAGGCTTTGGGGGACAATTAATGGGATAATACACACGGAGTGCTTAGCACAATGTAGGGCTGCCCAGTACAGCCAAATAGGTCTCAGACTGCACAAACCCAGGCACCAGTCACGTGGAAAATGCACTTGCAGCTCTTGCATAAAGTCAGTGCTTAATATATGAAGCTGCTGTTATTATTATTGAGAAGCCTAAGACATAGAAACTTTTTTTTTTTATAAATTTTATTGTTATATTCCCCATACAATTGCAGCCCCCCATTCTGACCCCAATCCCTCCCCTCCCGCCCCCGCCCCCCTAAAAGTGTCTCTGGTTCATAGTTTTTTGTTGATTTTGATTTTCACTTTCTTATAGTTATTCATTTTCCTGGTCCCTTATTTAAGTTTTCTAGATTCCTGCTATGAGTGAGACCATCCGGTATTTTTCTTTTTCTTTTTGGCTTATTTCGCTGAGCATGATCTCTTCCAGCGCCATCCATGTTGCAGCAAATTGCATGTGTTTATCTTTTTTGAATGCTGAGTAATATTCCATGGTATATATGTACCACATCTTCTTGATCCAGTCATCTATTTTTGGGCATTTGGGTTGTTTCCAAAGCTTAGCTATTGTAAACAGTGCTGCTATAAACATAGGGGTGCAGGTGTTCTTTGGAATTGATGTTTCTGTGTCCTTTGGGTAAATACCTAGGAGTGGAATTGCTGGATCATATGGAAGCTCTATGTTTAGTAGGTCCAGAAATCTCCACACAGCTTTCCACAGTGGTTGGACCAGTTTGCACTCCCACCAACAGTGCAGAAGAGTTCCTTTTTCTCCACACCCTCGCCAACATTTGTTGTTGCTAGTTTTTTTAATATGTGCCATTCTCACTGGTGTAAGATGGTATCTCATGGTAGTTTTGATTTGCATTTCCCTGATGACAAGTGATGTTGAACATTTTTTCATATGCCTGTTGGCCATTTGCATTTCTTCTTCAGAGAAGTTTCTTTTAAGCTCTTCTGCCCATTTTTTGACTGGATTATTTTCTTTGTTGTTGTTGAGTCTCATCAGCTCTTTGCAGATTTTTGTGATCAGTCCTTTATCATTAGTGTTGGGTGCAAAAATGTTCTCCCAGTTGGTGGGGTTTCTCTTTGTTTTTGTTATTGTCTCTTTTGCTGTGCAAAAGCTCTTTAATTTGATGTAGTCCCAGCTGTTTATCTTTGCCTTCACTATCACTGCTTTGGGTGATGTGTCTGTAAAGATGTCTTTGATGTGCAAATCACGTAGTGTTTCGCCTATATTTCCTTCTATATATTTTATGGTTTCAGGTCTTATGTCTAGTTCTTTAATCCATTTTGAGTTGATTTTTGTGTATGGTGTGAGGTGGTGGTCAAGCTTCATTCTTTTGCATGTAGCGACCCAGTTTTCCCAGCACCATTTATTGAACAAACTTTCTTTGCTCCAATGCATATTCTTTGCTCCTTTGTCAAAGATTAGTTGACCATAAATCTGTGGGTTTATTTCTGGATTTTCTATTCGATTCCATTGGTCTGTATGTCTGTTCTTGTTCCAATACCATGCAGTTTTGATGATTATGGCTTTGTAGTATAGTTTGAAGTCTGGGAGTCTGATGCCTCCATTCCCTTCTTTTTTTTTCAGGAGAGCTTTGGCTATTCGGGGTTTTTTGTGATTCCATATGAATTTCATCAATAATTGTTCTATTTCTTTGAAGAATGACATTGAAATTTTGATTGGAATAGCATTGAATCTGTATATTGCTTTTGGAAGGATGGCCATTTTAATAATGTTTATTCTTCCAATCCATGAGCAGGGGATGTCTCTCCATTTCTTTGTGTCTTCTTCTATTTCTTTTAACAGTGTTTTATAGTTTTCTTTTTATAGGTCCTTTACCTCTTTTGTTAGATTTATTCCCAAATATTTGATTTTTTTTGTTTCAATAACAAAAGGGATGGTCTTTTTGATTTCTTCTTCTTCAGATTTATTGTTTGTGTATAGGAAGGCTACTGACTTTTGCGTGTTGATTTTGTATCCTGCCACTTTACTGAACTGATTGATGAGTTGAATTAGCTTTTCTGTGGAGTTTTTGGGGTTCTCTATGTATAATATCATATCGTCTGCAAATAGTGATAGTTTGACTTCTTCTTTTCCTATTTGGATTCCTTGGATGTCTTTCTCTTGTCTTATTGCCCTGGCTAGGACTTCCAGTATTATATTGAAAAGCAATGGTGAGAGTGGACATCCTTGTCTTGTTCCAGATCTTAATGGAATTGCTTTCAGCTTTTCACCATTGAGAATGATACTGGCTGTTGGCTTGTCATAGATGGCCTTTATGATGTTGAGGTATGTTCCTTGTATCCCAAGAATTTCAAGGGCTTTTATCATGAATGGGTGTTGCACTTTGTCGAAAGCTTTCTCAGCATCTATTGATATTATCATATGGTTTTTATATTTCTTTTTGTTGATGTGTTGGATAACGTTGATTGATTTTCGGATGTTAAACCATCCTTGTGCCCCTGGAATGAATCCAACTTGGTCGTGGTGAATTATCTTATGGATACATTGTTGGATTCTGATAGCTAAAATTTTATTGAGGATTTTTGCATCAGTGTTCATTAGGGAGATTGGCCTGTAGTTTTCCTTTTTTGTGTTGTCCTTGTTCGGTTTTGGTATTAGTGTAATGTTGGCTTCATAGAACGTGTTTGGTATTGTCCCTTCCTTCTCAATTTTTTGGAAGAGTTTGTGAAGGATAGGCACTAATTCGTCTCTGAATGTTTGGTAGAATTCATTTGTAAATCCATCAGGTCCTGGGCTTTTGTTTTTGGGGAGGTTTTTGATTACCATTTCAATTTCGCTAATTGTAATTGGTCTGTTTAGGTGTTCTATTTCTTCTTTATCTAGCTTTGGGTGATTGTAGAGTTGTAGGAATTTGTCCATCTCCTCTAGATTGTTAAACTTGTTTCCATATAACTGTTCATAGTAGTTACTGATTATTCTTTTGATTTCTGCTGTGTCCGTTGTGATTTCTCCTCTTTCATTGATGATCCTGTTTATTTGTGCTTTCTCCCTTTTTTCCTTTGTGAGCCTGGCTAGGGGTTTGTCTATTTTATTGATTTTTTCAAAGAACCAGCTCTTGGTTTCATTGATCTTTTGGATTGTTTTTTTAGTTTCAATTTCATTTATTTCTGCTTTGGTTTTTATTATTTCTTTTCTTCTACTGGTTTTGGGGTTTTTTTGTTGTTCTTTTTCTAGATCTTTGAGCTTTGAGATTAGGTTGTTTCTTTGCGTTCTTTCTTGTTTCTTGATGTGAGCTTCTATTGCTATATATTTTCCTCTTATTACTGCTTTTGCTGCATCCCATACATTTAGGATATTGGTGTCCTCCTTGTCGTTCAATTCAAAAAATTTTTAAATTTCTTCTTTGATCTCCTCATTAGTCCAATGGTCTTCCAGTAGTGTGGTTTTTAATCTCCATGAGGTAGGAAAGTTCCTTGCCTTCTTTTTATGGTTTATTTCTAGTTTGATGCCTTCATGGTCAGAAAAGATGGTTGATATGATTTCAATCTTGGTGTATCTGTTGATGTTTGTCTTGTGCCCCAGTATGTGATCGATCCTGGAGAATGATCCGTGTGCGCTTGAGAAAAATGTGTACTCCGTTTTTTTGGGGTTTAGTGTTCTATAGATGTCTGTTAAGCCCAATTGCTCTAGGTCTTTATTTAGAGCTTTGGTTTCTTTACTTATTTTTTGTCTTGTTGATCTATCCATTGTTGATAGTGGTGTGTTGAAGTCTCCCACTACGTATGTGTTTTCTCTGATGTCTGTTTTCAGAGAGGACAACAGTTGTCTGATATATTTTGGTGCTCCTTCGTTTGGTGAGTATATGTTAATGAGTGTTATTTCTTCTTGAAGTATTGTCCCCTTGATCATAATGTAGTGACCATTGGGGTCTCTTTTTATCTTTTTGAGTTTGAAATCTGTTTTATCTGATATAAGTATAGCTGTTCCTGCTTTCTTTTTTGGTCCATTTGCTTGTAGGATTGTTTTCCATCCTTTAACTTTGAGCCTATTTTTATCTCTTGTAGCTAAATGTGTTTCCTGGAGACAGCAAAAGGTTGGGTTTTGTTTCTTAATCCAGGCTGCAACTCTGAAGACATAGAAACTTAATGGAACCCATTGATGAGTACATACTTTTCATGAAAAATCAATCACCATGTGGCGACAACTACTAAGCATACATTGTTACCAATAATTCTGGTGTATTTAATAGTAGATTTCAATGGTTGGATTAAAATAACCAATAATTACCTAGTAAAAGGTTGGACTTGATTTGATTCATCTGTGACCTGATTCCAGAGTTTTCTTCAAGTTGACTCTTTAATCAGTTTATCTTGTGCTTAGTGCTGTATTATTCTTAGGAAAGTGAAGTATTGTCCATCTGTCCACCCACCCACCACCCATCCATCCACTCATCCATCCACTTACCCATCTATCCATCTATCCATCTATCCATCCACCCACCTGCCCCTCATCCAAATATCCATCCACTTGCCCATCTACCCATCCACCATGTTGATGCTTTAAAGTATCAACTTGTGTGTGGCCCTGTTCCAGGCACAGAGATATAGAGGTAATTAAAATGGAAAGGAAGACAGGTAAGTACTCTGCTCGAGCAGGGTAAGAGATGCCCTGAAAGAATGAGTTGTCAATTTGTCAATTCAGCTTTCTTCTCTTTTAAGGAGCAGAGGCATAATAATGACTATGGAGTAAGCATTGATGTCGTTGGCAGCAACACGACCCCACAAGCAGTAAGACTTGACCCTCCCCTAAAAGAGCTCAGGCCAATTTCCTGGAGCCCATGAATCTGAAACCAACTCTTGCAGGACACGTAGGGTGACTGGCAGACAGGAGGAATAGGGTTGAGGCAATCTAAGGACAATGGAAGTATGTCGGGTGAGGTCTGCGATCTGACTGACAGGACTGCGTTGGCAAGGATGTGCAGTCACACCGTCACAACCTCTCGTGACCACTCATCCTTCCACCTCTGGATTTCACTTTCCTCAATCACCCAGGTGAAAAAACTAACCTCCATTCTAATAACAACCAGAAGGATTTTGAGAGCCCCAAATGGAGTTATGCGAAATTTCTTTGGCAATTGGATGCAATAAAGTAGTATAGAAAATGAAGAGGTCATCATATTAGGTCCCAGTGCCAATACCCCAATAAATAGACCTTTATTAATTTTCACGAAGACCTGAGACAAAGACTTGGGGGTAGGTGCTTCCAGAAAACTGGAATAGGGAACAGGGACAGGACAACAGAGGAGGAGGAAAAGTCCACTTATGAGTGTGGACCTGAGGTGGTTGCTTGGGCGACAAAGGGGCTGTTCTCCTGGGACCTCCTGAGAAGCAAACAGAAGGCCACCCCAAAAATGCCCCCAAGAATGGGAACTGTGGGTGTTTATGCACTGATTCCAGTCCCTCTCCTTGAAGGCCTGTGTCTGGATTACAATGGGCCGGGACACAATTATCTAAGGGATGTCTGCGGTGTTCACATATCTGATTTAGCTTCCAGATCTAACACTAATAGACCTCATAGTCAGAGGGACATATTCTCCTTCCTCATTTTTTCCTCCTCTTACTTTTATTAATAGGATGCCTGCTGGGTAAGAGCCAAGCAAATTAGTGCTACGAATTTGTTAAAAGTACCACAAATTTGTTCAAAAGCTTCCCCTTCAGTTTTGATGTTACTTCTTTTGAGCTCCTCTTTCTCATCCCTGCACATTCCCATAGAACACTGGTCTGGCCTAGAAGTTGGTCCCTAATCAAAAATGAATCTCCTGTCACCAAACTCTGATTAGAAATCCAAACAATTTTTGAGTTCAAGTAACTCCCCTCTGAAGTCGGAGACAATACAGTGACTTTGTGCGGATTGTGCTTGGAATTCTAAATGCTGAATGTGCTTTGAGGTTTGATAGATGTGTACTTTATCATAGTAAAACATGCTAAAAGCAATATAGAATTTTACAAAAATACATATGTCTCCTACTGGGCCTTGATCATCCAGCAAGCCTAACCTATGGAAAGACTCCTAAAAATAGTCTCAGCCACAAAGAGGATCTGCTGTGTGACTTCTGATAAAAACACCATCACAAGCCCTGCTGTAATTTGGCGACTGCTATGTCAATGAAATCTAATTTTCAAACTCTCTGATTAAGTTTATCTCCTCAGCATAAGGGCAATATGTTTGCATTTTGAGGATTCAAATGAGAGTGTTTCCATTCACAATTCTGGGCTAGAAGCCTTTTTATAAACCCAGGTAGAGATGTCCTCAAATTTAGTATCTTTGAAGAGGAATGCAGGAAAGAGGGGAATCTGGGCCAAATGTGTGACCTAATTATTTGACTTTCTGGATGTGGCAGCTGTTCATGACTTTCGCTGTTTCAACTGAAACAATTAGTCACAAGTCCTGGTTCCTAGCTCCTCAGCATCCCTGAGTAGACAGTTATCTCCACTAATTAGCTGAGTGATCTTCGGCAAGTCACTTTACAGATGGAAAATTGAAGGTCAGAGTGGAAAATGTCGATAGTGAGGCTTTCCTCGAAGTTGTGAGGCACCTAGCATGGTGCTTTGCATGTGGTCTGTACTCACCGAAGACTTTCTGAGCATCTGCCGGGTGCCTGGCGTTGTTCGAGGCCAAGGTGACTGCGTGCCCGTGGCAGACCAGAGCTGACATTCTGGTGGAGGAAGACAGACAAAAGCAAGAAATCAGGATTTCAGGTGGTGCAAGAGTGGAGATAGGCCTGACCGCCAAGACTCGTCTTTCTGAAAAGGGACACCTGAGCAGAGACCTGGTTGACAAAGGGTCTTGGAGATACCTGTGGGCGGGGAGCAGTCACCCCCAGCTCCTAGGTTAGGCATGAGTTTGGCATCTCTGGAGGAGGGGAAGGCGGTCTGGACTGCAGTGCCCCCTGGAGGTGGTGAAGTGAATTGCAGACATGGGCAGCGGCCAGATGGTGCAGGGCCTGGACATCTTTGGTTTAGGTTTTGCTCAAAGTGTGATGGGAAAATGTGGCAGTGTTTTCCATGAGGGAGTGACTCGATGAGGTCAATCCAGGTACCTTGAGAAGAATCGGATCTGGGTGGGTGTAGGAGCAGGGAGGTGAAATGGGAGGCATCCAAGAGCTGATGTGTGATTGGGACTAAGGAGAACAGTGAAGAAATGGGGTGTGCATTTAGAGGTAGACCAAGAGGCAGGACCTGGAGATGAAGGTGGATGGGAAGAGCAAACGCAAAGCTAGTTGTAGTGGCAGGAGGACACGGAGCGGGATCTCTATGACCCAAGCAGATGGGTAAAGGAGAGAGTCCTGGAGACCTCGGGGGCTTTTCAGGCTTTTATTGGGATTTACCAGACACACAGCAGGCAGGGGTGCTGGGGGGCCGGGAGGCTGGCAGGCCTCCCAGCCCTCAGCAAGTCTTCACTCTGTCCGGGCTCTCTGGAGTTCTCTGGTGGTCTCTGCCTCCCTGCTCTCGTGGTTCTGCTCTGCTGGCGTCCCTGGGACACCTCCCTCATAAGCCCAGTCTCTCAGCCCAGGTGTACCCACTTATGCATGTGCACACCCCACTCCAGGTGCCCGCCATCAGGCATGCATTCAGGACCACAAGGATCCAACCCCAATCCTAAAGGCGGGAGAGCAGAAAAGCCTGAAAACCACTTAGCCTACACTAGTTCTTAGCCCTTTGAAGAAACTGGCTGCAGTTTTCTGGGATCAGAGAGACAGAGAGGAGCAGGCCGGGAGGGCTTAATAAATATGGGTGGGGAGGCTGCCTTAGTTTGTATTTCCCGAAGAGATCCCGAGAGAGGCGTTAGTGTAAATTACTGACGTGGGTGGAGGTGAGGCGGAGAGGGGACGGCGGCCAGTGGAGAACACAGAACAAAGCAAGTCATACCTTGGACCAGCTCCTGTTGGAGAACTTCCAGGAACCAGCGTAAACGTGCCTCTTGCTGTCAGTCCAGCCCCGTGGGGAGGAAGCTGGGTTTCTTCATCTGTCCCTTCCCTGCGGCCATTGATTGAAGGCTGTTCCTGAAGGAGCTGATGCTGTGTCCTCCTACCTGCTGGATGCGCAGGCGGAGCAGCTTCTAGTCATCAGAGGAAGCCCTTAGTAAAGGGATACAGGTGCTGGCGGTTAGAGGCGGGCCGGTGAGAGCCTGCAGCTCAGGTGAGAGGTCAAGGCTCCTCCACGTGTAGAGAGTATTTGAAGCTATAGGACTAGGGAAAAAATCTTCCTTGGAGAGTGTGTGGATGGAGAATGGGATGTTCTAGAGCTTAAAGTTCATGATGCACCAACCTTTAGAGATGACCTCAAGGAAAAGTTGAGAAAGTAGTCACTGAGTTGGAGGAAAATCAGCAGAACATCGAGTCCCTGGAGCCAAGGAAGCTTGTCAACAGTGTTACAGCAGAGGCTCTACCCAAGGCTCCTATTATGAGGGCTAGATCCTCAAAGATCAATTTAGGTCATTTTTTTCCTTCTAAGTTGCCTGTGGGAAGTTTATGAAGCCGAATCTCTATACTGTGTTCCTGGAAACTATAGAATACATTTCCTTGAATTCCTACGGGGGTTCATAAATCTTAGTTAAAATTAGTTTGATACAATTTTCCGTCAGAATCAAGTCTTTTCTAGCAGGAAGTTTCTGGATGGTGTAAATAAATTTGCCTGTGTGGTACTCATAACAACACTCTTCTAGAATTTGTGTCACCAAGATAGTTTCTATGTAAAAATAAGGAATAAAGTGCATTGAGATTCTTAGACAGTGTTTCTCCACCAAGACAATACTCCTCTCAAGAACTTAAAGCCCTTGTATTTTCAAAGCACATACTCGGAAACACACTTGGAACTCGAACTAGGAATGCATACTTCCTTTGCCTTTCTTGATACCTGCCTGTGAGATGAGATTTGAGGAAGGCCTTTTTTTTTATAGAAATATTTTTTTTAAAAGATTTATTATTATTATTTATTTTTATTTATTTATACAAGCACTGGGTACAGTCAGAAGCGCGGGAGGGTGAGAGAATCCACCAGAGCCAGAGCGGGGAGCAGAGCAGGCAGAAGGACCGAAGGACACTGCTGAGGGGAGCAGCGGGCGGCAGGAGAGGTCTGCGCGCCATGTGGGACCCTCCTCCGCTGGCCGGGGAGCAGCTGGGGATCAAACCGGCGCTGCAGAGGCTGTGGGCAGCTTTGCAACCCAGCGCTCAACCGCTGCGCCACCGGGGAGGCCCATGGAAGGCCTTCTTTCTCAAGTCTGAGAGTCTGGCTGGCCATGTTGGGACATGTTAATATCAGAGAAGTGAAGGGGTCATTGAACCAGACCCTTCTCTAACCCCTTTCATGTTTGCCAATTCAGCAGTATAATAAATTCACGTGACTTCCTGTTGGCCTTAGAGAATGTTCCAGGCAGGCCATCTGAGCTATGTTAATGTCTTCTCTTTATTGTAGTCTTTCAAGAAATGTCATTATCACATTCCTCTCTTAAGATGAGAAAGAGATGCCAAATGGGAAGCTAATTGGTAAGACCAATTTGTCACTTTTGGGAAACTCTTGTTGAGGTAGCCAAAGTGAGTTACTGAACAATTATTTAAGGCTAAGTACTGAAATCCCACAGCATGCAAGATTTAATTTTGATCAGTTTAGATTAGAGGGATGTTTCAAATCATTTCTAAGCACTGAACTCTGATGCTCGTACTGTTTCTTTGAGTCTTTGTATTTCCAAGGACTCCAACATCACGTCTCAAGCTTCTTTATCTGAGACTTTGCCCTTACCTGCAATGAAGATTTAGTTGGAAGAGGGGTCTGTATGTGTGTGTGTGTGCTTACATATTGCCTGCTGGTGTATATGCTATTTTTATCTCTTTTACAAACTGAGTTGCAGTCTGATTTAAACATTGTAAGAGTCACAGACAATTTTTAATCTTGTAAGTAGTGTCTAAAGTGAAAATTACCCTTTCCCCAACACCTGCCATGATTCCTAGCAACCTGTTCACCATTCCTGTTTCTGATGCTGTTCTTGTGCAAGCTGCAGCTCCACCAGCAACCACATCCCTGCTCAGGCTCTCTGCTTTCTGCCAGGACATGTCAGGTGTTGAGCTTTGATGCCTCCAAGTGGGTTGGGAGAGAGGAGTGGATAGAGCCACCATTGGGGCCCTATGGGTTGTGGAAGGCAGAAGAATGGGTGATTTTCTCAGTTCAACCCTTGAGTCATAGAGTTTGGCTGTAAATAGCTGGGCTGCAAATAGTAAAGGAGTTAATCTCTCATCTTTGGAAGTTACCTGCCCTCTTTTGACTCGGAGAACATGTATGTGTTTTTAAATCAATGTCCATGGTGCAGCAAGAATCCATTCCTCTGTCTTTGGGTCTGTCTTTCCCTGGCCCCAAGTCTTTGGCTTACTGTGTTGTCGACACTCTAGGCTTTTGTGTACTTTGTGGGTATTTTCTTGGGAGGTTTGGAGTATGCAGTAAACATGGCCATGGAAGATTCCAGAATTCTGTCAGCCAAATAAGGAGGCAAGCACTCTCAATTGCAGTCACTTGCGCATACCACCACACAGCAGCCCTACCCAGGAGGGGGCATCAAGATAAAATATCTTTGGAATGGATCAAGAAGATGTGGTCTATGTATGCAATGGAACACTACTCAGTCATCAAAAAAGATACACTCATGCCATTTGCGGCAACATGGATGGGATGCTGCTGCTGCTGCTGAGTGAAATAGAAGGAAAAAGAAAGCCCTCGTGGTCATCTTGAAGTCCATGGAAAGAAAGTAAAATATCCAAGAGTTTAGATGATGCGCCATTCTCCGTTGGACCTTATTGCAGAGAAAGCCATGCTGAGAAATCATAATTGAAAGGAAATAAATATTGCATTAGTCTAACTTAGCAAGAAACTTTGCACGCTGAGACAAAGAACAATTTTCTTCTTACAGTTCAACATTGTGTTAAGTACAAGGTTGGATTACAGACATATGTAGCTTTTTACAAATGTCTCTGATTTTTAAGGACTCTCCTGATTGTTCATTCAGATTTTTGGATATCTCTTTATCTGCAGTGCTCCTCATTAAAAATCAGGATTTGAGAAATGATGGGAGAGTTAAAAAGTTGAAAGTACATTTAGAAATGCTCAAATATTTCACATTCTGAGTCTTTATTTCTCCTCATCTCTAATTGTGGCCTTTTGTTCCTGTGTTTTTTGTTCAAGGAATCGTCCTCCACCCTTGCTGAGCCCTTGAGGCCTGCCCCCGGCTCACGCTGAGAGAAGCTCCCCCTTGCTGGATATCTGTGGGCGCTCCAGGGGAATGCACGGCATGAAATGATCAATCATGAAACCATTTTTACTGTCATTAAAACCTCTTTGTGAGTGATCACTGTTCTTTCTTCACATGAGATAAAAATTAAAGACAAGTTGAATAAAAAATAATTGCTCTCCATTTCCAAAGGGGAAATGTCTCTGAGGAAAAGAGGGAAGAAAACTTTCTCAAAAAAAAAAAAATTCAACCTTTTCTTGAAAAGCACTTTAATTTTCCTCAGACATTCCAACATGTTATTTCTCCCCAAGGAGAGGATTAGGTCAAGCAAGCAATTTTGTTAGAGTGTCCCATTCCGGATCTTGTTTTCCAGAGAAGGCAGTCTCCTCTATGTTTCTCCATGTGCCTGGAACGCCTGTCCCATGGACAAGCCATGTCATGGTGAAACATGCCAAAGGAAGATTCCAGAATTCTCTCAGCCAATTAGGCAGACAAGGACTCTCAATTGCAGTCACCTGCACACACCACCACACAGCACCCCTTACCCAGGAGAGGGCTTCAAGATAAAATGTGTTGGAATGGATCAAGACGATGTGGTCTATATATGCAATGGAATACTACTCAGCCATCAAAAAGGATAAACTCATGTCACATGCAGCAATATAGGTAGAGCTGGAAGGGATGATGTTTAGTGAAATAAGTCAGAAGGAAGGAAAAAGAGAAATATCAGATGGGCTCACTTATAGGGGGAATATAGGGAGTGGAACAAAAGGATCAGGAAAAGATAGAACTTGCAGGCAAACCATATATCTGAGGCATCCAGCAGCAGAGGGGGAGGAAGAGGGGTCAAAACAGGGGAGAAAAGAGCACAAGGGACTATGGTGATGGTCAAAGGTGCCACGGTGGTGGAGTTATGGGGACTACACCTGAGGGGAGAAATCAAATACTGTACAAAGATGAACAATGATATAAGAAAATAAAAATAAATAAATAAATAAATAAACCAAAACAAAAAACAAAATGTCTTTGGAGGTCATGTTGGTTCTTTCATAAGCTAAGAATTATGAGACACTGTTCCTTTGAAGTTAATCCAACAGAGTTTGAGTCTGTTTTGGAATCTGATTACAAAATATAGTAGAAAAAAAAATTGATTTTGCACAATGCAGTGGGGTCTAAGTTACCTCTTTCTTTTGAGCCTTGTAGATTTCTGCTGTGGGCATTTGCCTTGAAAAGGATGATCTGATTGAGAGAAGGGGAAGATGAAGGAAGGATTATCTTTGCAGGTCGTAGGAAAGAGATTTCTGAACTTTTGTTTCTCCACTGCAAGGTGGAAGGGTGGACACATGTATCCCTTGCTTTTATCAACTTAGATGCTAAATGTGATTTCTTAAAGTCACATTAGAAGTAGTTCAACGCCATATGGCGGGGGACCTTCGAACAGAATTCAAATCACCAAAATCATGTTTTCTATCACTAAAATTGCCGTATGACTGGCCACTAGCCTTTTTTCATATGGAGTAAAATATTAAAATATCCTCATTACGAATGTCAAGAAACGCATTGTAAAAAATCTGGAGACTAGAGAAATGCAGGTGTGCATGCATATATGTGTAATTTCACTGTCCAAGAACAACCCCTGCTGTATCTTGATGTATTTCCACCAGTACTTTTGTTGGATATCAGGTATTTTAAATAATTGCATTATTTTGTTTATAAAAATGTCATGTCTTGGGTATGCTCTTAACATTGGAATGCTTTTTCTTATTGGTTCCTATTCATCTTCATGTTTTGAATAGCTGAACAGAGAGATTTAATTATTTTCCTATTGCTGAGAAATTCATTTCAGTCTTTACTTTTATGAATAATATTACAACAAATATCTTCATTCCTATGAAACCTGGTTTGCTTCCAAGACAATCTCACTTCAAAAAGCATCCAATCATTTGGTTGGCTCATGATCCAGAACTCTGGCTGATCCCATGTTCTACTGAGTCTGTTTTATCTTTGTGTTTACAGTGACTCCCAGTGATGTTTGTAAAATGCTTATGGATTTGTGCAATCAATCCCAAATTAGATCTGCCGGTCACTTGAAAGAGTTCACTGAGCACAGTTGGAGAGAGAGGCTTGTCGCCGAATCCTGTTTGAAGAGAGTGGCCAGGAATACACCACGCCATCACCCCCAGGTCGCCAGGAGGAAGGATGTTGTCTTCAAGAAGTCTGGCACCCTCTTCTCTCCTGACCACAATCCCCAACCTGACTGCCAGCCCCTACAATGTGGGTCCTTAAATTGTGGTAGGCTGGTCCAACCGGGGTGTCTTTCATGCATCTCTCCAGCCTGCAACAGCTCCCTGCCATTAATATAACCACTGAAGAGTGTTAAATTTCTTAGTGCTGTGAAAATTGGTATTAAAAGAAGTACTTTAAAAAAGAAATAGGAGCTTAAGAGCTATAATAAAAGAATAACCCTTAAAGCAAGTCAATTGGAAAGCATAATGAAGTTGATAGTGGTCTTTTTAGTTTAGTCATGAATTTGTTAAAGAAAAAATGACTTTTCTGAAAACCACCATCTGTGCCATAAGTAGATCCATTAACACCGCTAAAGACACCAGGAAGGTTACGCTCGCTGCCACGGCGGTGCACCCCACTGCATTTTAATTTTATTGCATTCACTGTTCAGGTTTTCCCGAGACTCGTCCACTTGGCCATGCCAGAAGGCTCTCGTTACTCCCTAATGGAGCCTGATCTTCAGGGTGAACTTTGCCTCTTGAAACAAGAGTCCCTGTGTTACTCAAACCTCTAAGTGTTGACAGGCCTGGCGAGGGGCCGGAGGCTTAACAGCTCCATTTGCTTAACACTGCTGCATGTCATATTGCATTACGCTGGCATCTAAGGGACAGGCCAAAGTTCTGGGTGGAGTTAGATTTTGGCATGTCAAGTTCAGGTTTACCCTCATTCACTATAAAGATGTTCTTCAACCATCACACAAAGAACAATCTATTTCAAGCGTATTAAAGTCTTGAAATCATTTCTCTAACGTTAAGAATATTCTTTTGTGAAATGCATATAATCAGCCGCAGCCCATCTTTTTTTGAGCAATATTTTTGGAATTGAAACTTGTATTAAACTTCTATGAAGTAGGATCATAGGGGAAAATATTCATCTTCTCGTCATCACTCTGAGTTCTGAATGTGATAGTCTATATCACAGTATGTGCTTGCATGCTATCCCTCATTTAGCCCACAAATACTTATTAAATACCGACTGTATACTTGATAGAGGCTGTGGTTACAGAATTGTAGTTCTGGAAACTCTCTCTAGGGGTTTTGTGTACCTCTTCAATTAAATTTCAAGCTTCTTATGGGCAGAGATCATGTCTGGATTTTCCTTTTCAGCTCCTGAAGAAAGCAAAATATGTGAGAGGTACTTAGCCAATGCTGAATGCAAGAATGAAAAAATAATGAAATCAGATTAAGCTTCTATTGCTTAACAAAACTGGCTTATTGTGTGGGATTTGGAATTCTTTTTATGAAGGCTATTGGAATGTTTCTGTCCTTTCTTTTGCTTAAATTCCTTCCAGTCCAATGGCTGAGGCGCGTGATATTGGACAGCAGAGAACGGAGCCTAGAGACTGTTGAAAAGCACTTGTATCTGTGGCTCCTTTTCTCAAGAATTGGAATTTACCAGATGTAAGATTTTTAGTGGACCCACCATCCTCTTAGACACCCTGACTAAAAATGATTGATCAGAGGGCATTCATTTGCTTGTAAGCAAAAGAGACCCGCAAAATTCGTGAAGCAGCTAGTTTATGGTAGAGATACCCAGAAGTCTCAAAGAAACAAATAGGTGGGCTCCTAGGGAATGCTAAATCTCAGGTGCCCCCTTTCAGTCTGCTTTTTAGTAGTGCACCCTTTCTTGTTGCTAGGGAGTGTCTGCCTCATTAACCTCATACCTTTCCATAACAGCAGTTCCTCTGTGGTTTAGCGCTGCAATGGCTCAGGGACTGAGCTTCGACTCTGAATTTTACATCTCCAACTTGACATGCATCTTCAAATGCTTGCGGGACACAATTGATGACCTCTGATGTGGATCTTGGAATCATTAGCCAGAGGTCAAGTTCAGCTGGTCAAACTGTGGTCACATAGGCCCCCCACCCCCCATTCTGAAGGCTCAGTTGGGAGTAGGAGCAACACCCTAGGCCAGGGTTGGGGTCAGGTGTCTCCAAAGACATTTGCTCCAATCCTCCCTCATCCGGGTGTCCCTCTTCCTTTAGTCCAGATCGTGCCCTTGGGAACCAAGTACTGCACTCTAGTCTGAATCAGTGGTTTTGACTGACACACAAGCCCTGCAGTGGATGCCCTCACAGGGTGGGATGCTCCCTTCATGCCCTGTGGTGATGAAAACCCCAGCGTCTCCAGTGCCACGGGGACTCCCAGGAAGTCTACCTCTGTGAGAAAGTATTGGAAACCAATGAAGATCCATTGCTGAAATCTGACAGCAAGATACTTAACATAGTTACTAGCTGTGCTAACTGATTTAATGAACAGGGAATATAACAAATGAGTGTGTTTACCAAGTTAACTTGTGAAAATGAATATCTGTAATTAAAGCGGCTCACAACTGACAGGCAAACAGGAAATTATTGTTATTATTATACACAAATCATCTTAAAATACCAGAACTTAATAAATGGGGGAAAAACAAACAATGGCTAAAACTGTCTGCTAAATAAAAAATAATGACGAACACCTGTGGTCTTTTTATAGGACTCCAGTGGAGATTTTTTTTGAAGACCTAATTATGTTTTTGTAATACTACCATTTCATTATTTCGCTGAGCATTATTAAAAGAAAAGGTCCGTATTTTCTCTGCGTAAAAGGTCTGCCTCATAGATCAGGGCGTGGGGTTTTCCTAACGCTACAGACACTCTGACAGTACTCGCTGCTTATTGGCAAAGAGCAGGCCTTGGCAGAGCTGGGTCTTTCTCTTTGGCCATGCTGGAGCCCACCCAGGGGTTAAGGGTGGCGTGGACACTTTGAGATAGACTCTGCCAACAGCCGAGTGTCTACAAGAACCAACTCTGCAATCTGCCTCCTTGCTATTCAAGCCCTTTAGTCCTTTCTTAGCTGTGCATCCTCTAACAAGTTCCTAAACCACTCTGTGCCTCAACTTCCCCATCTGTAAAATGGGATGATCATTATACACACCTCATAGGATTGTTGTATAAATTAATATATGCAAATCTGTTGTTGTGCTTGGCACATCACAGGTGCCAGTCAATGCCAGCTACTGTGATTACCTGCACGTTGCCATTCTTTGTATTCTAGAAAGCCAGCACGGGGACTCGCCATTCCCCACCGAGTCACCCGGTCAGGGAGCAGCAGCCATATTGGATCTATAGAGTTGAGAGTTTATTTTCTTTACAGCCCTGAACAGCATTGAGAGTGCCTTGTTGGCCTACTGCCTGGCTCCTCTCCCTTGGGTGGAAGCTCAGTGGTTGGAGAATGCTCTGGGCTGGCACGTGTCATAGCTCCAGCAGGTGCTGCTCACACTGTCGTTTATTCTCCGTGCTTTTGGGCATTCATGTTCAATGCTGTGTCCTGGTCCCCTGTGCATCACCAGGAATTCAAGACAGACCCCCACCCTCTCCACCATGATTTTCCTCTCTGTGCCCCCCTCCCCCTGCCTCCCTTTCCAAGCAGGAACTTGGAAGAATCAATGGTTTCATGTAACAAGTTCTTCAACACTCATCTCCCACTTCGGTGTTCTGGAGGAAGGAAGAGTTATAGAACATGCAGCACATCCTCTTAAGTTTTGCCAGTGGAGATGAGATGGGTAAGAATAAAGGCAAGAAGAGGAGAGAAGATTTCTTTCCTTTTTTAAGGAGGAAGCCCATACATCTGAACCCTGTTTCTTCTATGACTACTTTTATTCTGGGTTTGATCCCAATCCTGGAGCAGAGCTCAATTATATATATAGATCTATCTATCTATCTATCTATCTATCTATCTATCTATCTATCTATCTATCTATCTATCTGTCTGTCTGCCCGCCTGCCTGCCTACCTACCTGCCTATATCACTAAGGGATAACTATTAAAAAATAGAGTTCTAGAATTTAAAGAAATTGATCCAGGCTGATTGTGGGATGCTGATTCCTTCTTATGAATTCCTGTCATGTCCCTTAAGGTGAAGAATTTTATAAAGTTCGTGCACTGTAAGGGGTGGACGTACCCCTTGAGTCGTGATTCCTGAAGACTAGGGTTAAACCAGCTGCTTGTTCATGTTCTGTGAGTCCCTCTGGGTCTCGGGCACACGACACCAACAAGGATCCTAGTTGGGATGAACAAAAGACAAGAGACCACCGGAAGGGGCAGGAGACAGCAGCCAGGCGTGGTGCTGTTCAAGCAACTCTTATTCTTTAAATGAAAGACGAGATTGAAGACAAGGTCATAAATATAAGACAAAAGTCAATAACAATGCATTGAAGGTCTTACCATGTGTTCATAGAAAGAGCCCCCGCTGCATGAGCTAAACAAAATCAGGCAGTGGTGGACATCCTGGGTCAGACACTATCTTGGGGAGGTTCTTGTCTCCAAGAGTAACTGCAGCAGAAGCTGGAACCCCTGTGCACCCAGAAAATAGTGTCAGAAAGTGCGGGGTAGACCCTCTGGACCCCATGACCTTGAGGACATGCTGGGTAAGGGCATTTGGGAGCCCACGCTGTTCAGTGGCCACCTTTGCACTTAGGGGGGCTGATGAAAGGGGATGCTCTGAGCCATAGAGGTTGGCAAAGGGGTGTTCGAGAGTTTCTGGGTCAATCCAAGGATGAACTGCCAGCATCGTACCTGGGAAGGGCTGTTCAGTGGTCGTAGAAGGCAGCCCCCAGCCTGATGGCTGACACCAAGGGCTTTGAAGTCAGACATAAGTTCCAATCTCTGCTCTTGAAATGTGGTATCTGTGTCACGTTGGGCAAACCACTTCCACAATATGCATCAGAGTTTCCTCTTTTTACAAATGGGGACAGTGGGCCTTACCTTATAGAGTCATTGGTCAGATAAAATAAGATAATAAATAGCAGGAGCACAGAGCTTACTCGGTGAGATCCTAGAGAGGGGTGAGAAGTCACCCTGATACTGGCCATGCACCATCTCTGGGTAATTTAGACTCAGTTTTCTCGAAAAGGCGACTTTCTTTCCTAATTTATTCTGACCTAAAGAATTATACCCTTTCATGTAGACTAAGTGTTATTTAGAGATTTCCAATATGCCACCTTCATTTTGCTGTTTACACAGATGAAAACTGGCTTCGGTAGATTTTCTTTTTGATATACTGTGATCTGTCAACATTTAATAAAAAAGACTTATTTTGACCAAGACAGCCCGTCTATTCAGTCTAACAACAAATTGGCAGATTCTTCCACCCTCGGCCAGAGTGACAGGCTGTTTGCCAACTTGATCTAATTGACTAAATGTTTTTCGTACCTTGTTGACACAGACTGGGTTATTTTACTTCCTTTGTTATTTGCATAGAAGTGTTTTGGGGCTGAAGAAATTGAGATGATACTGGTGCATTCATACCATTGCTTTTAATTTGGTCCTTTGAGGGCTTAAGATCCACCGGGGATAGGGAAGACCTAGAAAAGACTAGAACATGATTCCTGACTCAATATTGGGTCAATAATTGTGCTTAAGGCTTAGGGGTTTAGAATGGAAAGTGTGGGCAGCCCAGAAATAACTTAGAGCTTGGCCCCAGGACCCATCTTTGGTTTAGGGGCCACTTGCAGGGGTAGGAAGGAAGCCCTGCCCATCTCTGATTTCTGTTTCCATGGCTCTACTTCTACCATTGCAGTGGAAATTTAATTTCTTTGGCTTCCCAGCACTTATTACTAACTCTTTAAAGAAGTAATTTCTTTATTTCCTTTTGAAGAACAATCTGTTTCCCGCCCAGGGTAAGCTGGCCTTGTTGAGCTTAAATCAGGCTCTACTTTCCTGGTCTTCCCTAGTCAAAATGTGAGCCCTCACTCTCCGGGGGCTTGGAATTGTTAGCATTTTAAGAGAAGAAGAAGTATAAGGAGCTCATCCATCATAGTGGGTGGAGAATGAGATGAAGATTACGTCATTCCTGTTACCCAGAAACCCCAGTCCTGCCCTCCTTCCTGTATTTTCAGAGTTTGGTTTTTGAGCGATCCATCAATTCCCTACTCCTAACCCCTTTTGTCTGATGCATTTCTTTTCTTACCAAGTGAGAAAGATTCTATTTCTATGACTTGCATACAAAGACAGGACTGTCACCACTGGTTACCAGCCAACAGAATTATTGAAAGACCAGGGAAATAGCTCAGGGAGCTCAAGACCCTCAGGGTGGACCAAGTCCAGCAATTAGAAAACTATTAGGAACTCACTCAAGCAGACATTTCTTTCCATCTTGCGTCTCTATTCTTCCTTCCCTGCATAGATGTCTTCTTGGAGTCTCTAATTGCAAGATCCAGGATGATCAGGCCTTAAGTTCTGAGGTGACCCCTCTCCCTACTTCCCTTAGTTCTAGCATGTGCAGAGCTTGTCTCTAGGTCAAAATTCCACATTTCTTGGAAAGGGAATTTATTGAATTGAAATAGAGTCCACCCAGTTGGACTAACGGTGCTCAAGAACCTAAGGGCTCACAGAATATGAACTGGGAGAGTCAGGGTAGTTGTAAGCAAAATGTAGTTCTTGTAGCTAGCCTAGGGGGAGCATGTGTGCACGTGTGTGTGTGTGTGTGTGTGTGTGTGTGTGTGTGCTGGCAGACTTTCTAAACAGTATCTACGAGCGGTGTATTTGTCAACTTTACTATGAAAACAAACAACCCCCAAATCTCAATGACTTACAACAATAAACATTTCTATCTCACTTTACATGTGCTGGGGCTCTGTGCCACACGCCTTCTCAGCCAGGACTCAGGTGGAAGGAGCAGCTTTTATTTTGGAAATGTCTTTCTTGTCACAAAGAGGAAAGAAGAAGAGGCCGAGCCAAACTATGCACCTGCTCGGAAAGTTCCTCCTTGGATGCGGCTTGGCTGGCGTCTGCTCACAGGCCACTGGCCAAGGGAACCCCATGGCCACGCCTGACTGTGGGGTGGGGGTGCCCGCCATGTTCTGGAAGGCTCTGTGAGCGACCTGCTGAGGGGCAGGAGGTGTCTTTCTGAGAACAGGGTGCAAGTGAGTGCAAGCAAAACACAATCAACCACCACAAGTTGTAATAATGGCAACTATAATTGGCCTCTAACAAGTGCTTAAAATGTGCTAGACACTGTGCTAGGAGCTTTGTGCAAATTACTTCATTTAATTATCCCAATAACCTGATGAAATAAGCACCATTATCATCATTTTACAGATGAGAAAATGGGAGCTTCGAGAAGGTTAAACAGCTTGGCTCTGCCTCACAGCTCATTCGTGGGTTTGCCCAGATTCCCAGTGAGGAGGTGTCCGGAGATACTGCCTGTACCAGTGTCTTGTGGCTGCTGTAACAAAGACCACACACATAGTGGCGGAAACAAGACAGATAGTTCTGTGCTTCAAAAGTCTGACCTGGTCTCACCAGGCTAAGGTCAAGGTGTCAGTGGTCCTTTCTGGGGATTTAGGGGGGAATATGTTGCCTTGTCTTTTCCAGCTCGGAGAGGCTGCCCCCCATCTTCAAAGTCATGCGCAGCCCCCACCCCTCCATCTTCAAAGTCAGCAAGCAGAAGTTGAGTTCTCCTGTGTGACTCTCATCCTGCTTCCACGGTGAGACTTTTCTCTTTTTTGCCTCCCTTTTCCACTTTTAAAGACACCTGTGGTTGAATTGAGCCCACCCGATTAATCCAAGAGAATCTCCCCATTCGTAGGTTCTTGATCATATCTGCAAAATCCTTTTTGCCATGGAAGGCAACATATTCACAGGTTGTGAGGGTTCAGATGTGGACATTCAGGGCACAGATGTGCTGCCTACCACACCACCCTTCCCTGGTGCTACCTGTCTGTGGTCTCCAGAAAACTCCTGGAAAAAGGGTAGAGATAATGATCCCTCCCACTCTTGTCGACACTGATTTTGTAATACATCAAGACCAATGATGCTTTTGCACAAATTGAGGAAAGAAAGTAATTCAGTGAATCAATATAGCTTGATCATCTATTCGTTAGTTGTGAAGAAGAGAGAGCTCATTGCTGGCTCTGAAAGTCTGTAGAAAAAGCAGTGGATTTCATTACTGGTGTTCCTGGCACGATGCCATAATTAATATATGGTAACAATATTACTAAGACCGAAAACATACAATTATGCCCTTAAAAATGTCAACATGAAAAGTAAACTTAATAAAAGATAGGCACGGGAACATACATAACAAAGATTATCTTTAATAATGAAATTATTTATGATCAAACATTTTTACTTAATTTCAGTTCAATTCTAAAATAGTCACAATAATGTCATGATTAAATATTAATGCTAACAGAAACAACCTAATTGGGAGGTTATTAAAGCTTCAAATTAAGTTTCTTTTTCTTCCCCTAACCAAAAAATTCTGCCTGGAAGGGCACCCAGGGATTTCCAGCACATGTGTTTTATTAGCATTGATTTGCTGGGCTGAGGGACAGACTTCGTGAGGAGAGGTTAAGCCTGAATTCCTAGGCAATATTAATGAGACTTTTTCTGTCTCTCTTCTGAGTTACCAGAGCAGTGGTTAATAATCTTGGTTTTCTTGGGGCAGCACTGGCTTGGGGGTCTAACAAGTTCTTGCATGCCACCTCAAAACTTTAAATCTCCATTTTATTGTGTACAATTTTGTGGGTCACTAATTTGGACCCGGCTTCTTCCTGTCTCCTCTGTGGTCACGTCTGATTGCTTGACTGGAGAGGACGAAGATGGCTACTTTTATGCTTGGTGGTTGACTGCCGACTGAGCCACGTGTCTCCAGGAGGCTACCTCAGGCTTCTTTTCATGGTGCCTGGCTTCTACAGAGAGCAAGAGAGAGAGCAAACCCCCGTGTGCAAGTGTCACATCAAGTCTGCTGACGACCCATTGGCCAGAGGAAGTCACACGACCAAGATGACCAACTGTGGGTGGGGTTTGACTTGGGACTGGACCACAGGGCCGAGGCTGTGTCCAGCGGCCGCATGGGGAGTCTTCTAACACACACACATTCAGCCTTATCCAGAGAGAAAGGACACTGGAAAGGGAGTGTGTGTGTCCAAATGGGGCTGTTGTCTCCACGATTTCAGTGACAAGGTCCCTACAAAAATGATGATTAGCGTCTCACATCCTTTGGGAAGAGGTGGCACCTCCAGGTTTCATTCATAAACAAATAGAGAATTTGCTAAAACACAAAAGAGCAGACGACTCATTGACTAATTCTAGGTGGGACAGGAACAATCAATTTGATAAAATTCAGGAAAATTCAAGTGTTCTCGAGATTCAATTTTTTTTCCATCTGGGGTCAGCATAGCTGCTTCGTATTCTATATTTGCCATTTATGTTCTCTATAATGTTTGTCAAGTCACTTCTTTAATATTTCTATTTTTTCTCTCTTGCAAATGAAGAATTTGGGTCTTCTGAAGCCCCCTTCTAATCAATATTTCATGATTTAATGCAGCTTTTTCAAAGTATAGTTCAGAAAGCACTAATCCCTTGTAATGATTTAGAATCAAAGGGGTCTCCCCGGGGGTTCAAAGACATCTAAGAAACTTTGCATATATTGTATTTCATAGAATCTAAAATGCCATTAAATAAATACATATCATTATTTTCAACTAAGAGAGACAAACTGTTACCAAGTAAGCCTGAAATGATTCTTCATTAGCACTTAGAATTTTTATTTTGTACTTATTCAAAGAGATGTAGAATATGATTGTAGATACAGATTTTTGTCATAATCACGCTTGTGTGTATCTATATATGTATCTATATAGCTATGTCAATATTTATCCATCTAAAGGAATAAAGTTCAGCAAAATAATTGCTTAGTTTCCTCAAACTTCATGTTTAACTTGTCCTTCAGCATCATTTTTGGACTTCAAATCAATGGTTGAAGTTCTTATTTTTCCACACAATGTCTTCTTCTAGGCCATCAAGCATTTGTGTGATGCAACATTTCTTAAAAAACATGCTCCATTATTGTCTCTGGGATTTTCTTCCAAGCCACTGACACATATGACACATAATTCACATGTTCAGGACAGCTGTTTTCTCGGCTGACTGCAATTGTAAGATGCATCTGATTTTGGAAATGTTAAAATGTGAAAAAAAAAAAGTGCATCCTGGAATAAAGAAAATATGGTATAATCCGCTCTTGGATATGCATAATGCATGATTCATACTGAAGCTTGGAGATACCCTGCTCTAAAATAAGTCTGTTTAACAATGCTTATTCCAATGTTTCCCAAACTTAATTGACCCTGAAATCTAGACCCATTTCTAGTATTTTCAGGGCTCTGAAGAATGACTATGAATGGAAGCCTATATAGCCCACATCGAAGACTGGAAATTGTAACCTCAGCTATCAAATTGCTGCGTTGCAGATAACTATGTCCTCTCCTGACAAATATGCCTTCCTAATTACCTGGAAACCCAGGTTTGAATTTAGACTTCTGCTTTGGGAGAGTGATTCCTTGACCCCAACTTGTGAGTTAGTCTCCTCCACACCACCCGGGGTTGTCTCCCATAATGCAATAACCCTTAGTTGCTTATCCATGGAACCCTTTGTGCACATGTGTGGTGTGGACACTTCAGTTTGCACACCCATATCCAAGCTTCTTCCCAGCAGAGCCTGGGGCTGTTTGGGTGCGCAGATATGGACCAGAACGGGTTCTGAGCAAACATGCTCCATGGACCTATGGGCTTGTGGGCTGAAGAGCACAGCTGGAGTTTGTCTATTTTCCAATACTTGGGCCAGGGGCCTCTCTTGCAGGGGCCCAGAGATGAGATTGCTAGAATATTTTCATTCCAGAATACCCTCCACTTGAAAGTGCCCTCCACTTTCAAAAGGTCTGGAAAGACTCCTCTTTCATCTGATATTTTTCTTTTTCCTTCTGATATATTTTGCTTAGCATAAACCCTCCCAGCTCCATCCATGTTGCCACAAATAGAATGAGTTTCTCATTTTTGATCGCTGAGTGGTATTCCATGGTGTATATCGACTACATTTTCTTGATCCATCGATCTGTTCTGGGGTATTGAAGTAGGTTCTCTATCTTGGCTACTGTAAATAGTGCTGCAGTAAACATGGCAGTGCAGATTTCCCTTCAAATTAGTGTTTTGTGTCCTTTAAGTAGATTCTCAGGAGTGGAATCACTGGATCATGCGGTAGATCCATTTTTAGTGTTCTGAGGTTCCTCCAGACAGCTTTCCATAGTGGCTGGACCAGTTTGCATTCCCACCAGTGTGTAGGAGAGTTCCTTATTCTCCATGTCCTCGCCAGCATGTGTTGCCAGCTTTTTTAATATGTGCAATTCTCACTGGTGTGAGGTGGTATCTCATTGTGGTTTTGATTTGCATTTCCCTCATTTTAAGTGATGTTGAACACCGAGGGGAGAAATCAAATACTGCACAAAAATGAACAATGATGTAAGAAAATAAAAAAAAAAATTAAAAAACAGACTCCCCTTTCAGGGACTTGATGAGCCCCAAGTCTGCTCTGCTTCAGACCTGCTCCTCCCATCACCACAGGAGCTGGAAGAATTCGAATTTCTTTTCTGTGCTTAACATTCTAACTCTGAGCCAGTTCACAGCACAGCTCAACTCCTTCTTAGACAGGTATCAGTACCATCTTGGGTTTTACCATAGCTCGGGAACTCTGTGTATTCACTGAGTCTATAATGCTGTTGTTAGCAAGAATTTGAAAGCACAATTAGCATGAATAGCTGTGTAGTTGACAAAAACACTTATGTGGCTTCCCCGAAAGGGTTTGTCCCTTCTGTGAAAGCCACGGCACACCTATGTAATCAGGGAACCCGTGGAGGACAGGGGACTAGTGTAATCAGAGTGACAGGTCACAGAGCTCGCTTTCAAATGAAGACCTAGAGTTAACACCTCCTTGATCCCCCAGTCCCTAATCTAGAGTTATTATTTGCATGACCACCACCCTTCCCAAGATTATGCAGATGTCTATATGACTGATATTTACTCTAAATATATGTCAAATATCAAAGTGCTAGGAGAGAGGTTAGAATACAATTTGTGCTTATGGAGAGATGGGTGGCTAAGGCCAGAGAGAGTATTTATCTTTTGATTTCTGCGCCAGCCTTTATGAATATAAATAAGAATACGATTTTCCTGGAAAACACTATTCGTGGAGAAAAAGCCAGTGGTAAGCAAGTACTTGATGCTGTTGGAACTGCTGTTTTTTTCCTCTTCCCTTCAAAGGAATGAGTCAGTGGTCGTTTTCTTTTATGACCCAGCTGTACTCAGATGCTCACTGAGATGGCTTCATATCCTGTTGTTTAACTCATGCCTTTGTGTATGAGTTAAAAGAGAGATGAGTAGAAAGAGAGCGTGAAGGGGGCAATCAGGAGGATAAATCACAAGCATGGTAAAACGTGGTTTTGGGAAATCTTGAATATGAAAATTATCCCCCAATTTTTCCTTCAACATCACTGTTCTCAATTTCTATCTTTCTTTCTCTCCCTTGTGGAGTTTTCCTGTGTTTGTTGGGCAAAATAAATCCCTCCAGGGCAGGGGATGGTTTGGTAAAAATAGAATTAGTCAAATCATGAGAAGCCTTGAAAAACTCTGACCTTGAAAAATAACTCGTCTTCTGGAACTCAGTTTTCTCATATGCAAAATGAAAGAATTGTTCTGACAGATTTTTTCCTTTTTTTTTTTTTTTAAAGATTTTATTCATGCACACAAGAACTTGGGGTATAGGCCAGAGGTGTGGGGAGGTGCAAGGATTCACCAGAGACAGAGCAGGGAACAGAACAGGCAGATCCACTGAAATACAGTGCTGAGGGGAGCAGCGGGCGAGACAGGAGAGTTCTGCTGCGCCACGTGGGTAGCTCCCTGGCTGGCTGGGGATCGAACTCGAACTCTCGCTGCAGAGACCATGGATAGCTTCACAGTGCTGTGCTTAATCCCTTGCGCCACCAGGGAGGCCCATTCTGACAGATTTTTAAGGGTGCCTTCCATCTTGCCTCACTTCATAAATTATGTAATGATGTTTCTTGAGATATTATACCACCCCTGAATAGAACATCAGTTCTTCGAATGGAAGAAAGAGAAGTTTTGGAGAAATGTAAGAGGATTAAAGTAAGGGAATTAAAGAACAGGACAATAGGTGAGATTTTGGGACCCTTCACTGGCCATGAGTGGGACAAAGAATAAAAAGACACCTACGTGGAACAGCTTCCCTTTGGGGTCTACGTTTTCACAACTACACATGACAAAGTGGGTGGCCAAGAAAAACCTCTGGCCCTTACCCTAAGGGTTTGAATTGGTTTGTGTGTTTGTTTAGTTCCTTGCTTATTTCAGTGAACATTTACGAGCTGGACAGTCTATGCCAGGTCTTTTTCTTATTTTTAAAACTGTTCTGGCAATCGGTTCACAGGATCTGGTCAAGCAGACTGCTTTGTGATTTTCAAGACAACTAGAGAAGAGAGCAAAGGAAATGAGTCATGTCTTAAATGAAAATAGCAGTCCTTAGCAATCTTCACCAAAGATTTCCAGCTTGTGCCTTCCAGGCACGTGGTGGGATTGCAGTTCCTGCCTCCCTAATGGTCGGGGGCCAGGCGCATCCAGGTCAATGAGTAGTAATTGAAAATAAGCTTTGTTTTTTCTGGGCTGGAACATTACGAGGTTGCAGGTGCAAGACTGACCAAGCTTCCTTTGCCCACAGTTTATTGACCAGCAAAGTCCGGGGCTGGAGGTGGGGGGGGGTTACTCCTTCAACCTGCTTCTCTGAGTGACTCTAATGATGTGAGCCCCTCTGCTGATGTGGGATGTCTGTTGTGAGTTATGACCTGTTATTGGAAGTCCCTGAGCTTTTGGAATTGCTTGTTACCAGAGCATGTTTTAGCCTTTTCAAACAGTCAGTTTGAGGCCTGTTTTGATGCACAAACCATAAAAAATTTTCTGTCTACAGATGTAAGTCTTAGAGTTTTCCAGAGAAACAGACCAATAGGAGGTGTGTGTGTGTGTGTGTGTGTGTGTGTGTGTGTCCTGATGGTTTCTTGAGTTGAATAGACCTTGAGTTTCTTGAGAAAGAGTAGTTGGCACATAGGTAGGGGCCACATTATTTAATTATTTTTTTGCCCCCTGAGCACATTCAGTTGCTCTTATGGACACACCATACTGGTATGTGGGGAGTGCACTGCTCCCCCCTTTCTATGTACAGCCAAAGTAATCTCAGGGTAGGTCAATTTAGTACCCACTGTGCACGAGCATACAAAGTTTGGAAATTCTTAACATTCTTCAGTAGACGTCTGCCCATCTTAGATATCCCTGGAGGTCGCCAGTGGCAGATTTTGAAAAATTAGCTTGTTGTTCAACTCCTTGTTAAGTGAAAGTGATTAAAAAGGATTTCAAGCATGCAGCCCATGACTGCTGAAAGTGGCAGATGGTGTGAGCTAGTACATTATGTCAAGGAATCCATGTACATTTTTGCAACCATTTACAGCTCTTGGTACATATTAATACTCCCAGAATGCTGTCATCACAGGAGCCTGGCCAGCTGACCCTTGTCAAATGTGCCTTTTCTCTTTCATTTCCAAAAGTCTTCATTTCAGTTGTGTTTTTTCAAGGAGAATCTTAGGGGGAGGTTTTTGTTAAGCATTCAAGGCTTTCAAAGTAACTCTTAAGAGTTTCTTGTTTTATCCACGTCCTCATTTGTTGCATATACGTTGGGGACTGGGAGATATTTACCCCCTGGCTGTTCTCTCTTTGCTTCCCTTTCAACGCAATAACAGCTTAGGAAAGGCAGAGGCAATTTGGGTTCACACATTTCAGTGTATTGACCCTGTCATGACTGCAGAAGTGAGAAGCCCACACCTTGGTAGACCAGGTGGTCCAATCAAACTCCCTAATCCAGGCAGCTCCTCATGTCCTGGTGAGCTGCTGGGTTAGCAGAAGGAAAGGTCTAGAACCTGAGACTGCATTGACCCAGAAAGACCCACACATTGCTGCTCACTCACATTGTCTCTGGTTGAGCAATAGCCTCCGCTTGCAAAATACCTGGGAATCTTGTAGAAATGTTCCAGCCTGTGCTTAATATCAAGCTCATCAATTACTTCATGCAAAGCTGCTTTGCGTATCGAGTGGTTCCACCATGGAACTTCTTTCATTGTGACTGTCCTTTGTTATACTTGATGTACCACTGAGACCAGAGCCAATCAGCAGAGACCTGCCCGCTAAGTTGCTTGAGGCCTAAGCAGGCAGCAGTCGGCAAACTCAGGGGCATTTTCTTGGACTTTTGGAGCATTTGGGGTTTTACCTGTATGGTGACTGATGCCATAGGCGGAAAAAGTGCCCCCAGGCAATCAAGAGCAGAGGATGAGATAGCCACAGCTTCACAGCCACACGTGAGTCAGTGTCAGCTGGAAGGTGGCAGCAGGCACAACAAGGGGGCTGATCCAGGTCTGGGCTGCAACCCTTATTATATTTGAGGTGAGCCCTCTGGTGAAAAAATTGATGTCAGGTAACCTACTCCTCTGGGGATTTGAATTCCCTATAATTTGATAGGTAAAAGAAATGTAATGTGGCAGCACCAGCCCCTTCTGTGTTTCTCCCTGGCCTCCTAGCGCGTCTAGAACGCATTCCCTACCCTTTGCTACTGGAGGTCATCACCTTTCAACAATAGGAGGCTACAGCCTCTGGAAGGGTCTATCTATCCACATAACGAATACGTCGCGGATAAGACTGGACAGCCTGGACATCGTGAAATGTCCTGATGGCTGACTCTTTTGAGGCCATGGTGACAAGGTGACACCCAGTAGGAGGAAGCAGTGTTTTTCTCGGAAGGAAATGAATTTTCCCACCGTCATTCATCCAAGCAAGCGATGAATCATGGGGCAGAAAGTGAGGAAAGTTTCTATGCCAAGCTGGTAAGAAAGATGTGAAGTGACTGTGCCCAGCAGCTGGGATTCACATTCTAGTTGTATTACCTGGAGCAAGAACCCAAAGAAATGCATCAGAGTGGCCAAACACAGATAAGGAGAGGAGAGCAAAACTCAGCAGGTGCATGGTGAGAGGGTGGAGCCTGAGAGGCTGCGTGGAGGCAGGACCCCAAGAATGCAAGCTCGATGAGAGAGGCCTGGCTGACACACAGGCCAGCCCAGCACCCAGCAGATAAGTGCTTGAGCATCTGCTCAGCAGATACCTGTTAGATTATTTGTTCCATAACTCGCACCTCCACCAGTCATTTGTAATGACAGGAAACCCGACAGCAGTTCCTTATCTGGTTTCACTGGGACAGGAATGAAGCACAAAGCAAAGGGAGCTCTTTGGAAAAGCAGGTCACATTTTCCTCCCCCTTTCTCTAGGGACCAGCCCCCACTCCTGCGTGTTCAGGGCCCGCGTTACTCAGAGATGAGTGTGGTGGCTGCCCATGCATCACATTTTCAGCCTCACTGGAAATCCCTTTTCTAAGCAGAAATTTCTTGTCTCCATTGCCGGTTGCCCGGCATCCCTGTGTTATTTCTACAGGTCAAACATTATGTTTCCAGAATCCCCTATAAAAATGCAAAAACTCACGAGTAGCTCGTACGCCCAGGTGTTGTCAGGTATTCACACGGGGCTGGGAATTACAACACGGTGTTCTATTTTAGTTTATGTTTTCATTTGTGCAATCACTTCAAGGCAAGTGGGCCTGCTATTAATGTTAAAGATAAAACATTTCTTTTAAATAAACATTTAATTAAAAAAATTCCCACTTGAAGAAAAATGTTAAGTATGTTGAAAAATAGGTCGGTGAACCTTGAAAAACACCTGAGTGACTGTGAGTTTGGAAAATACTAGTTTAACGGCTTCTTTTATGTTTTGTGGAGATGGAAATAAACTCGGTAATGGGGTGAGTCAGGCGGAGGTGAGGTTGTAAGTTCTCAGCATTGACTCATTGACTCCTGATGGGTGCTGGGAAGAACTGCAGTGGGTGTTAGAAGGGGAGGGATTTGTCACCGGGACTCAAGGGGAGACCCAGCTCTGGCTCTGCTGTGATCAGTTGTGGGGTTCATGGTGGCTGTGAGGTCATCCTCTCAGATAAGCAAGAACCCAGAGCAGGAGGCTGGGCTGCTTCCTCCCAAGGCCAAGGAATCCAGAATTACCCATCAGTAGACCAGACCTTGGGGTGACCTTCCCGAAGGGGATTCTGGGAAAGACAGATGACATTGGACGTTAATGCTGAGCTAGACCTGGGGCAGTGGACACGCCTCCAAGAGGAGTTTCCTTGGGAAACTCCCCAAGGGCGTGGAATGTGACCAAATGTGCTTGTGGCGGCCTTGACCTTGGCTGACCACCACAGCATAATTCTCCCACCACCAGAGCACAGTCCCTTGTGCTCTTCCCTCCCCTGCTGTATGCCTCGGATCTATGGTCAGCTTGCAAGTTTTGTCTTTTCCTTGACCCTTTGTTCCATCCCCCTATATTCCTCCTATAACTGAAACCATCAGATATTTTTCTTTTTCCTTCTGACTTATTTCACTGAGCATCATCCCTTTCAGCTCCATCCATGTTGCCACAAATGGCATGGGTTTATCTTTTTGATGGCTGCGTAGTATTCCATCGTGTACATAGACCACATCTTCTCTTCAGATTAAAACCCATCTGTTTTGGGGCACTTGGGTTGTTTCCTTATCTTTGCTATTGAAAATAGTGCTGCAATGAACATAAGAGTGCAGGTTTCCTTTTGAATTAGTTTTTGTGTCCTCTGGGTAGATTCCTAGGAATGGAGCCCCTGGGTCATATGGTAGCTCCAGTTTTGAGGGTCCTCCACACAGCCTTCCATAGTGGTTGGACCAGTTTACATTGATCTAGGCCTTTCTTTCCAAGGTCTCAGAGTTAAATGTGCCTTAGGGTTACTATGGATAGATTTATAGCAACAAGAGTGGTTTAAGACATTTTCTAAAGATGATTTTCATTATATTTTGAGAAGACTTTGTTAGCCCTAGCCTAATGTGTTGTTATGTGTGTGTGTTTTAAATATCTGAGAGAATTGGGTACCAAGGATGGAGGGAAACATGTCTAGGTCATCCCGCTAGAGAGAGATGGAGCTGGGACTAGAATTCAGTCTATTTTTGGAGCCTCTTCTCACAGATGCCTGGAATTGACTGATCTAGAAATGACTCATCTTCCAGGACAGGGCTTCAGACTGCCTACTTCTCAGACATGTGACAGAGACTTTTGGTGATGATAACGATGAACTTAGGAGGAAGAAATTAGGAGGATATCTTCCAGGGGCATGTTCAGAAGGCAGCATCAGCTCCCACTCTCCAATTGGCTCCTGTCTTCTACTTTCCCTGCTTCTCCACCTCCCTGCAATATAAATCCTTCGAGATATAATAATGCTTTCAGTGGACCTGGACATTTTTATTAGATGTCAGGATATTATTTGGCCAAAGTCACGGACTCACATTTCTTGACAAAGTATGATGTCATTTAGAAGTTCATGTTCTTGACATTGTTCCGTGAATCCAGTTAAAAAAGCCAAATATGTTTTTATGGGCTCTCACGGCAGGAAAGCAGCCATGGTAATGCATGGCTCTATCAATTAGAAGTGGATTAATTAAGCAATAAGACAGGAGCAGCAGTGCATTTCAGAGGGTTATTGCACGGCTCATAGAGTGTTGCTGAGGCATCCAGCCAAGAGTCGAGTGACTTCCACTGGCCAAGGCATTTCAGCCATCCAAGACGTGTAATGCTCTCCCAGAAACACTATCCTCTGCCATCCATTTCCACTGCGAGAAATAAAAAGACCCTCTTATTAACTAGGTGTTATTAGGCATGGGCAAATTGACAGCCATTTCATTATTTCATAATTATGATGAATGGCCTTCCCGATGAAGTCATCGTCTTCCACCCCAAAGCCAATTGGTCCCTTTTGGGACGGTGTCACCAAGTAAAGTCATAGTTAATGTTCCTAGAAGCATGGAACGCATAGAATTTCACAAACCCTGGGGAGGGAGGGTGAGCCCTAATTGCCTTTGGAGACTGTTTGCACAGAAAGCAGACCTCTTCTGGGGGAAAGTAAACTCTGCAGAAGCCAAGAATGGAGGGCATGAGTGTGTTGCTGGGAGAAGCGGAAACAAGAAGAGACAGAGTAATAACCACCAAGAGCTTGTCTTTAAACCTCACTTTGCTCCCTACTGAGTATGTTCGCGTGGGTTTTTCATTTGAGCTCTTTTATGATTCTTTCAAGTGAATGATGTTGATATTACCATAGATGATAAGTGGACCCAGGGAGATTAAGGGACTGACTTGCAGTGACAGAAGTGCAGAAGCAGAGGAGAAACTATGGTGCTGGGCAAATCCACCAAAGGGATCAACAGAACTTAAGAATTCCTATTCTTATGGTCAACTCCAAAACCCTTGCTTGGCCTTACCTATTGTTTTTTTTTTTTTTTTTTTTTTTTTGTGGCCATGTAGGATGAGCAAGAGTTAGAAGGGAAGTTTGCACTGTGCGTTGGAGGCAGGGTAAGAGATGACAGAGCCGAAAGGCAGAGTGATCAGAGCTTGTGTGAAGTAGGACACTCCTCACAGATGCCAGGGGGTGAGTTGAGTATCACGGAGACTTGCTTTTTGGAAGGATGGTTGAGGACCAACAGGAACGAAGTGGTGTGTGACTTTGGGAAGATTGAGGAGTAAAGGCTGTCATCCTAACAGCAATTATAATTGCTCCTTTGAGACATCTGCCGGAGGTCAACCTTTGTGCCAAGACCCTTACATGCTTTTAAAAAAAGTAATTCTCAGAAAAAACCCATGGGGGAAATAATATTAGTATGCCCTATTCATAGGTGAGGAAAGTGAACTTATAATCCCTGTAGAACTCACCTACACTTGCTGACACCTTAGGATGGAATTAGAATTCCTATTCTTATGGTCAACTCCAAAACCCTTGCTTGGTCTTACCTGTTGTTTTTGTTCCACGTAGTTTGAGGACTGTCCTTGGGGACAGTCTTCAAGTGGGGAAAATGTGGGCATGTTGGCTACTGATGAAAGTTGACTACTTTTCCCTACTTCTCCCCATAGACCTCAGGGACTCTAAATTGTGCCTCGCTCAGCCCTTGCTAATGAGCTAGTTTAAAATAGCTTCTCCTGTGTGGCAAGATGGCTGCCGGTCCTGGAGCTTGTAGTGGGAAAGTTATCTAATCCACTTAGAAAGCTGTTCTTTTGCTGTTTTGTAAGGGAAGGTGATACCTGAGTCCAAAGCTGAGTAATTAAAAACCCTCTTAACACCACTTGAAATCAAGTGGCTCATATGCAACCTGCTGAGTCTTCCATCCTCTGGGCTTGGATAATGATTGTCTTTTAATATCAGCCTCAATTGTAGTTTGAATCTCAAGAGAGGCAAATAGAAAAAAAAAAATCCAGAAAAATCTTTCTTAAAAATAGCAACAACAAAGACCTAACCCCTCCCAATGATGCTCTGTAATTATGTTTCCCATAATTTTGCACCCCCCATGACTACTTGAACTTAAAAACTGAACCCTAAGCCTCAAGCAACACATACCCTTTTGGATAGTAGTTTGGCTTCAAGCCATCATGAATTTTGAATCTCACATTTACCAAAATAGAGTAGAGTTAATCACATTTCATTGGGAATTCATGTTGATTTTGTTGTTTCTGCAGAAGCTAGTTATCATGAATTTAACACATCTGAGAAGTCATTTGCCTTTTTGGGATCTTCTGGAATCACCCCAGACGTGCCCCCTTTTTCCTGGAGGTGGGGACAGGGTAGGGTTGCTGAGGGACTGTCCACCCCTCTATGGGGGCCATTCACCCTACTTGGTGGCTACTTCAGAGCAAGCACATACCCCCTGGAGTGTATCCACGAATAATAACTTCTTCCACCAAGGTTTGCTGTCCACCCCCCCTCCCTGCTCTTCCTCTTTTTTAGGGAAAAAAATTGCTGCCCAATTAAATAATAACCAAGCACTTCTTGACTAGTTGGCAATAGTGAGACACGTGCTAACATTTTACATCTGTTTCCTTACAGCATCTAATTTAGACTTTGCGATACCCATGAGGGTGGCATCTGCAGTGCAACCAGCCCACACCGGGTTAGAGTCATTACCGGTTCCAGCAGCCGTGTTGGCGTCTTCCTGCCCTCTGCTCTTCGTGGTCACCTACTCCCGCGCGCTCTGCCGCTCTCCATGGCACACCTCTGTCCACACCACTCCACTCCACTCCCAGGGTCCCCAAAACGTAACAACCTGCCAAGGTTCCTCCGCCTTCTGACGGGATTGCCAGTCCAAGTGCATCAGTCCCAGGTCCATAGGCTTCTCCCTTTGTCCGCACTGGTGAGCTCCGAATCGTGGTCCTTTCTTCCCCGATGATTCTGCTGCCTCGGCGGTCTTGGGCTGGTCCTCTCAGGCATCTCCCTTCCAGGCGAGGTCTCATCCTGCAGCTCCCAGAGCTTGTCCACCTCCTGTGCCACCATGACACCTCCAGTGCTGTCACAGGCTCTCCCTCTGCTACTCCTCAGTCCCGCCAGAGGTGTTCAGAGGGCTCCATACCCGTCTGCATGGATCATCTTGCTGACTTATGCCAATTGTAGGGGCAGGATGGGCACAGAGCAGGATCCCTATGATCCGGGCAGACGGGGTAAAGGAGGCGTTCTGGAGCCCTCTGTGGCTTTTGCAGGCTTTTATTGGGATTTACCAGGTACACAGCAGGCAGGGGTGCTGGGGGGCCGGGAGGCTGGCAGACCTCCTAGCCTCCAGCAAGTCTTCACTCTCTCTGGGTTCTCTGGTGTTCTCTGGTGGTCTCTGCTTCTCTGCCCTCTGCTCCTCATGGTTCTGCTGGCATCTCTGTAACGCCGCCCTTATAAGCCCAGTCTCTCAGCCCAGGTGTACCCACTTATGCATGCCCACACCCCACTCCAGGTGCCCACCTTCAGGCATGCATTCAGGACCGCAGGGATCCTCATCCATCCTAATGGTGGTGTTAGGGGGAAAAGGCTGTCCTAAAGCTAATTCCATGCAGGCTTTGTGGACTCCACCCCCACCCCAGGCCAAAGCCAAAGACACTGGGAACTCCAAATCCCATCACCACCAAAGGGAAGGTGGCTGGGACCTGAGGGTGGGGTTAAGCAGCCAGGTGGATATAAAGCCAGACACGTGGGCTTTGGAGGGGATCCTCCATTTTGGCTCTCCGCCAGCTTGCAGCGTCCGGCCAGCTCTGAGAGTGCCTTTGGGTTTCCAGGTCGGCGGATCGGGTAGGACGCATTAAAGACTTTATTTCCCTATTTTCTCCCTGAGTTGTACATTTTCCTTATTTCCTTTTCCCTTGTAAATAAACCTTTTATGAACCTTTTGTGTGTGCCTGCAGTGGAGTATTCATAAGTCCCTTTTAAGCGCGCAGGTGAGGACCCGCAGCCAGGAACCCGTTCAATATCGGGGATGTCTTATAACAGTGGGAGGGCAGAAAAGCCTGATACTTTTTTACCTTACCCTATAGCATCATTTTTATTTTATATTTTAAAAGATTTATTTATTTATACAAGAACCTGGGTACAGGCCAGATGCGCGGGAGGGTGAGAGGATTCACCAGAGCCAGAGCGGGGAGCAGAACAGGCAGACAGATGAAATACAATGCTCAGGGGAGCAGCGGGCGCGACAGGAGAGGTCTGCCATGCCATGTGGGACCCTCGCCAGCCGGCTGGGATCGAACTTGCGCTGCAGAGGCGGCAGACAGCTTCACAGCGCTGTGCTCAACCACCTGCGCCACCAGGGGAGGCCCAGCATCATTTTTATTTTATAGGTGAGGAAGTGAGGTCAGGAAAGTTCAAGAAACTGCCTGAGATTGAGGCCTGCTTATGCCCCAGGCCTGGGGAGATGGGTGTCTCATCAAGTAGAGAGAGAAGAATTTGCCCCTCCTCTGCCTTTTTGTTCTATGTGGGCCTAGAGGGATTGGATGATGCCCCCACTCCCCTCCCCACAGTGGGGAGGCCCATCTCTTTCACTCAGTTCACCAAATCAAATGCTAATCTCTTCCCCAAACATCATCACAGACTCCCCAGAAGTAATTTTTCACTAGCTGTCTGGAAACCCCTAGCCCAATCAAGTCATCACGCCCCTAACGACTTGGCTTTAGATAGACTCCCCAAGTTTAAAGCAATCCATGAAAAAGGGAGGACTCCCACACTCTTGTGGCAAGGTCTTGTACTGGAAAGTAAATCCAGTAGAAAAATAGCATCACGGTTCTCAACCCTCACGGAGTGATCTGAGATTGATAGTTGCTTCAACAGTGATGTCTCCAAACTGGGGGCCTCACTATTTGGGGTATAGCTGTTGGATCAGCACCAGCACAAACTTGGGGACTCTATCTGAAGCCAAGTCATAGCTGGTTTGATGGGAATTCTTGGGCTGGTTCACCCGCAGAAGAATCCAGGAGCCCCTCGCAATTTCTGCAACAGGTTGGGCCGTGAGAAGCGCTTCTACCTCATGGAAGATTCTGCATCAGTACCCAAAGCAGCAGCTGATGATCCCAAGGATGCTAAATGGCTTTATTAATCATAACCACAAACCAAAGGCTGTGTGTTTTCTTCAGGAGTCGAGTGAGAGATTGCCTTGTCTCCTGCCGCTCCCACAGTATAATCAAGGCATCAAGCTAAATTAAAGGAAATGCCATCTTCTCGTGACAGCAGGTGCTAAATTACCTCTAATTATGAATTTGCTAGGTACAACAGTGACTCTGCGTGAATTACAACGTTGCATTCATTAAAACAACCATTTAGGGTCTCACTTACCTTGACACACACACAGACTCAGAATTTGATAGTGAGTCCATTTCAAACTGTCCGCTGTGCTTTTGGAGAGACAATCTGAGACCCCCCAAACCTTTGCTCAAAGTAGAAGTTGCAAAGTAAGGAATGTGGGTCCAAATTCACTATGGACTCGGGTGTGACCTGAACAAGTCAGTTAACCTTTCAGAACTCAGTTCCTTCAGCTGTAACAGCAAGGTACAGAACAGGGCAATCTTGAAGACAGTGTGTCTGAGGCTCAAGAAGTGTGAGCCCTGGGCCAGAAGCCGCTTAGAAATGCAGAAACGTGATCCTGCCCTAGACTCCCTGCCTTCAAACTATCATCTGGGGACTATGTTAAAACACAGATTCTGATTTAGTATACTGGAGAAGGGCCTGAGAATCTGCATTCCACTGAACTCTCAGAGGCTGCTGCTGGCTCACCAGCTACGCCCCCAGTAGTGAGGTTCCTAGATCCCTGTAGCAGTTCACTATTGCAGTAGGGGATACTGACTATGTCCTGTGCGCTAGGCATCATGCCAAGTGTATACTGTGTCATTCGTCTCATAAGAACTCCAAGGAGGGCATGTGGTAATGTCATCTACACTTTGTAGATGATGTGCATGGAGGTCAGATGGCAAACTCAGGTGGAGGCCAGAGCTGGGATTTGAACTTGGGATATTTGGCTTTGTGGTTCAAATGCTTCATGACAACACTCATGATCTCCCAAACAATTTCAATTTTGAAAACCTCTAATTCTTATATTTTTACCCTTCTGGGTAAAGCTCTGGAGGCCAAATCTCCCTGGAGCACCAGAATATAATGTCGTTACCACTCAAGCTTCTCAGGGTCATATCATATTAGAGAGATGAATATGCATTTCCGTACCAAGGGACATTTTGGAGAGTTCTGATTTTTTTCCCTATTGTGAACAGTGCTGTAGTCAGCACACTTCCACATTGGTGTGACCTTGGAGCAAATTCTCAGAAGACTGGTACCCAGGCTAACGTCTGGGCATTGTTGCATTTAGATCATTACTGCCATCTTGTCTACCAGGCTTGTTCATGGTTTGAACACTAACAGGAAAGCTCTCATTGAGTGGCTGAATTTGAATTTTGAATTGCAAACTTCTCTGAGCAAAAATCTTCAACCCATATTTTCAAAAATGTCCAAGCTATTACCTTTGAAAAGCTTACCTTTGGTTAGCACCCTCTCTTGAAATGTCAACCCTATGGAAAATAGCTATGTCTTTCTTTTTAATTTTAATTTTATTGGCTTGGCTTTATTTTTTATTATTGTGGTAACACTGGTTTACAATATGGAAAAAAATGAAAAAGAAAAGTCATGAAGCTGGAATGTTCTGAACACATCTTCATTGAGTTTGATTTCTGAAAAGACAAACTCCACATTTGGGAAAATGGAATTGCTTGGTTTCCCTGTTTGGCTCCATATAATTAGCCTAACTCTCAAAAGACTCTGTCTAGGGCAGCTAAAACTTCAGGAAGAAAAAGCATGAAAGCTCATTTTGATGAGAAGACAGACCTCCAAATGGTTGTTTGGGGGACCAACTTAGACTTCTGACTGAAACTCAAGATGTTATACATTCGTCTACATATTTAATACCCTTCTCGAGTTTCCAAGTCTTCTTTGATGGAATTTTTATTTGTGAGTCTGGGTATTTCTTCCTCCTATAAATGGTTATTTCTCTACGCAGATACACGTGGGAGAATGTTTAATTAGAACTGAAAATGTTTTGAGCATGTTAAGTACAATCTGAGTGATAAGTATCATGATCTTTAAATGCTACAATGAGCATTATAATACATGCCTAATTCACTGATGAGCTCTTGGCATGTCTTTGACAAATTCTTAATAAATTGCTCAAAAGAACCCTTTAGAAAGTGTCATTTCACACTATATAACTCTACCTCTGATATTTCTCAACCTTGTCTATCTGCAGAAATGGGAAATTCTCTTGAACATTTTTCTTAACTGATTCTGATTTATGGCTTTCGGTGAAAACTCCCGGGGACTTGTTGCAATAGACTGTAAATGAAATCTGCTAGCTACACAATTTGAAAAGTGAAGACTGTAGTCTCCAAGTTTTCAAAAGCAGCCCATTTCACCTAGACAATGAATTATGGGATCCATAAGTACATAGAAGGCTTGAATTCTGCTCTCGGTATGTATCTTCAAGGGGATAGCTGTATGAATCTTACAAAGACTATCCAGAGCCCGATGTCATCTGGAGGGCATTAGGAGAAGATTTGTAGCAATTTAGTTGATTGTTAGTGTTAGGGGCAGAGATTCCTTTGCATAAAAATATTCAATAAATTCTTCCTATGCCTAGCTCTCAAATTTTGCAATTAAATTTGGCTCTAAAGGTGCTTTGGAAAATTAATTTAAAAAAATTTTAAATGCATTAATTTAGGAAAGTCTGTGACTTATAGCAACTCAAATTACTTCAAAGTGGAGAAAAAAGCATCACTGGACTTGGTGGGACCACTTATTTATCTCCTACTCTGTGCCTAGACAAGGTGTTCTAATGGTAGGTATTTAATAGTATTTAATTTCAACCTCCTATATCTGGATGAAAATATCTGAAAAGATTAAAGGTACTTATGTTAAAGGGACAGCTCAAACAGGCTGAACACACTGCTAGTGAGGGAGCCTTGTTTAGTGACATTTTAAAAAGTAACATTATATTTTGGAATAATTTTAGATTTATAGGAAAATCAACAAGATAATCCAGAGTCTCTGCACACCTGCTGCTCCATTTACCTACTCTCATAACCATGGCATATTTCTCAAAAATAAGACATTAACATTGTTCTATTACCATCAACTCAGCTCCAGACTTCTTTCCGGTAACGCCCTTTTCTGTTCAAGATTCTATTTTAACATTGCATTTAGATGTCACGTCTCCTTGTTTTCCTTCTGCTTTATGACAATTTCCCAGTCTTTTCTGTTTTTCCTACCTTGGCTTTCTCGAGGAACAGTGGGCAGGCATTTTATAGAATGACCTTCAATTTGGATATGTTTTCTCATGATTTGACTCAGGTTATAGATATTTGGAAAAAATAACAGAGGTGAAGTGTCTTTCTCACCACATATCATGCTATCCTGCTTTCAATATAACTTTTCAATGGTACCTATGATTGCTTGGCTATGGTAGTTAGTGTCTGTTAGGCTTGCAGGGCCACATTTTGAATCAATGGTAAGGAGTGTAGCAATTGATTAGTGATGTCTGCCATGAGCACAGAATCAGGTAACAGAGGTACTCACAGGCAAGTAGTTGTTGTTCTTCACTCTTATCTAAAACCACCACTTAAAAAAAAACTTTCTTGAAAAATAAGTATTTTATTTTGGAATAGTTTTAGATTTACAGGAAAGTTGTGAACAAGTACTGAGCCTTCCCTGGGTGGTTGCCTCATATGTCTACAGAAAAGCAAAGGTCTGACAAAATCAAGCCAATACAAACCCTAGAAACTCGACTGTAAAACTGAGGATACAGTGGGGGAGCAGGGAGCGGGCCTATAGGGGACTGGGGTGCCTTGTGGTGGGTGTGGTGTAGTAACACACATTATGTCTCTATGAGATCTGTACAACCTGTACCTCTGAATTGTACACAGTGTTGTAAACCACATACCTCCTTTTTTTTAAAAAAAAAAAAGAAAGAAAAACCCATGAAAATGAAAAAGGATACTTTAAAATGGAAGTTAGTCTTAGAGTCACGGATTTAGAAAGCATGTTTGAGAAAATCCATTTGAACACTTCCTTTATCGGGAACAACAGAGAGAGTCATAGAAGCAACGACTGGCCCAAAGCCACACGGAAACAGCGTTGAGACTAGACCCTGCAACCAAGGTCTCCTGTTAAGACTCTGGTGATTCTCTGGTCCTGAGAACCTTTTAGAAAAGATTCCCCCAAGACGGCATCTGCTGAAGAAAGTAGTGTGAATTTTTGACTTCAGCACTGTGATGCAGATGACTGCGTGAGGTAATTATCATAATATGTCACACAATTGAAATTGCAGGGGAGAAAAACAGTTAAGACTCTTGCCCAGGGGCCTCTCTGGTAGTAAAAGGGTTAAGATGCAACCTATGAAGCTGTCCACAGCCTCTGCAGCACAAGTGCAATTCCTGGCCAGGGAGCTACCCACATGGTACAGCAGACCTCTCCTGTCTCACCCGCTGCTCCCCTCAGCAGTGTGTTTCAGTCAGTCTGCCTGTTCTGCTCCCTACTCTGTCTCTGGTGAATCCTCTTACCCCCGCATCCCTGGCCTGTATCCCTGCTCTTGTATGCATAAATAAATAAATCTTAAAAAAAAAAGACTCTGGCCCAGTTATTAAGTATTAAAGACACCGAAGATTTTGTTCTTCTTGATAAGTGCCTGGATAGGCCATGAGAGCGGTTTGCAAATATTTGTTAAAGGTGCAGACAGTGAAGAGGGAGAAAAATGACTTAGAACAGGGGAGTAAAGCTCGAAGTAATGAGGTGGAACAAAAGGAAAATATGATTAGCTGCAGCGTGGCCAAGGGTCTTCTCAGGGGGAGGCAGCGGCTGTGTTTACACGCAAGCCCAGTGGTCTGCGTGGCCCTTACGTTGTGTTTGAAAGGAGAAAACAGAATGGGAAAGCTTCCCATCATCCCATGTCTCTTATGTTTCTGGAAATTCTTTTCTCTCATCCCCCTACCCCCACTTTTGCAAAACACATTTCTGGCACATATGAAATATAATCATTTTACAATAGAAGACATGCGATGTATTCTGGTCAATGTTATGATGGACCAAGTCAAGTTTCTCTTTATCAAACAGAGACAGAGAAATAATTGCATTGCAAACCGACTGTTCTCTAGTTATGTCTCACCCTCCGATTGTGACATTAAGAGCGAATACATTACCATGGTTAATCATTTTTACGGTGTTTCAACTTTAGTGCAATTTGAAACTACAAATAATGCCAAGGTTACCTGCACACTGAATCTTCACGGGAAGACCAACATTTCCAGCATGAATGTGAATGGTTGGCATTCCATAGATTTAAAGAACTACAACGACACCGAAACTTGAAAAGATGTTTAACCAAGTTGTTTTTAGTATATGTGAGTGGTTTTTGCTAACTGATTTCCTGTTCATCAAGGCTATATTTCCTTATTTTGTTTGGATTTGTTGGATATCAATCATTTCACAACCACCATCTGCCCAGCCCCCAGAACATCCACCAGTCCTTGGGTCCTTTCAGTTCAGGGGGTTCCTCTGAGGATAAAATGTTTCAGATGGGGACATGTGGCTCCCTCTGTGCTGAATGACCCGCTTCCCCAC